>NC_080731.1:20128865-20193865 GCF_019097595.1 Hemibagrus wyckioides
CCGGTAACAGCTGCAGCTCACCTGATGTCTCTCTGCAGTCTGCAGCGACAGATGAACCTGCGCACCAGTGCCTGGATCTGTGTGGCCGCTCTCTCTCTCTCCTTCTGCCCCTTCCTCTCCTCCCGCGCCAGACGCGCTTTATCCAGGAACTGAGACTTGGACGTCTGCGTCGCGCTGAACATCTTTCACACGCGGCACCTGAACGAAGGCACGGACACTTTAAAACCCGTAACGGCGAGCGGGTCCGAGAGAGACACAGCATCACGGCCTGGACATTAACAGTGTGAGTGACCCGTGTTACTGTACAAATCATCTTAACATCATTAACACATCAGTCTTTACAGTCAGCTGATACTCAGGGTGAAGGTCTGGACGTTCAGCTCAGTGTGTGTCCACTACCTTTTCCTCCCTCTAGCAGTCTTTAGTCCGGTCTCTTCTTTTGAAGCTCATATGAAGGCTATCGCGTGTCCACTTCTTTAAAACTCGACATATCGAAACACACACTGCTTTTCACACCGGTGCTGAAGGTCAGTCTGTGGTTCCTGTGGGAGATTTACATTAAAACACATTAATAAACTTCACAGATGAACAGACTGCATTGTTTCATCATAACACAGAGGAATGTTGTGGACATGTTAAGAAAGCAGGGGTTTATCTGCAGAAGAGCCCAGTGATGATGATCTGTAGTAAAATCTCTCAGGGTTCAGACACATGGAGCCTTCACACACTTCACTAATTACTGACCTTTACAGAAGTCCAGCATTACTGTCCCTCTGAAGCTACAGGCTAATAACACCTCAGATACTTACTTCATGGAATAGAACAAGTTTTAAACTCCATAACTTTCTGCCTTTAAATGGTATAAAGAGTAAACTCTGTGTCCAGCTGATTAACTGTAAACAAAAACAAACACGCTAACCGTGGATGCTAGCCTGACTAGCCTCACTGCTACACTCCATTTCCACACACAGCGGATAAAAGCCATGGTGTCAGGCAGCAAACACACAACAACAGAGCAGTCTAACCCGAGCTGAGCCGCGGTCCGGCCGGGTAAAGGCCCGCTCCAGCGCCGGCGCCTGGCTTTAATAAACACAAACAGTACACACAGTGGAACCACAACTGCGGCTAGCAAGCATTATTTTCCCTCCACCCGTATTCGGACAAACCCCGCCTCCACAAGAGAAGGCGTGTAGCGATTGGACATCGAGACTGTCAACTTGTTGGATTATTTACACCAGCAGCCAAATAGTAGCCAATCATCTTTATGAGGCGGGACGATTCTAGCCAATCATAGCGCAAAGACCAGTAAGTGTCGCAAAACAGGTAGGAAAAAACAACTAACACTTACAGCCGTGGTAATCGTTCAGTGGTGCGATTGACATAATCTTCCGGGGAGAAACTGAAGGGAGATACAAATAGTTTCCAGTGATGTCCGTCGGATAACTACATAATATCTGAGCGGCAGTCACACAGTGTTAGCGATGCAAAATACATCATTATGCAGAATACTAACATCAGAAAATAACTTAAAAAATAAGCAACAAACAAGATTTGTTGCTTAACGTATTTACAGTCCAGTCGAAGGGTGAATGCTTTATTATTTCCAGCTGCTTTAAATAAATGTTTTTTTGCGAGGTGAAGCCGTGAAGGATTTCCCAATGGAAGAAATTTGATTTATTTTAGCAAAACGTAAATCTGAGACTGAATATTCAATCTAAAACGCGCTCGAGGCTCCGACTTCATTTTACAAACAGTTCTCGTGAAACACGGAAATACGTCAGAAATTAAAATAAACCTAACAGCCAATATGTTTATATTCGGAATGTTTTATGAGTTGCACCGATAAAGGCTTCGGTCCATTATTTCTTTTCCACCCATATTCGCGTTCTCAGCTCTGATTGGTTGATTATCGTAGCTCTTCCGTTGCTGCTATTAGTGACGTTCTTCAGCGAGTTTGTGCCTGAAGTTACTAAACCAGAGAGCTTAAAACCCACTTTTATGTTAGCGAAACATATATGGTGGCCCTACTTACTAATTTTACTAGGAACAACAACAACAACAAAACAACAACAACAATAATAATAATAATAATAATAATAAACATTTCCATTCGTAATATTTTAATAGTGCCTCTCACAAAATCTTCCGGGTAGAAACCGCACTGTGCCCCAGGTGATGTGATCACAGAGTTAGACTTTGGTCACAGTTTATAAAAGATTACAGACTTTCAGTTCTGAGAACTTAATGTGTTCATAAACACATATTCATCATTCACTAACCCTCTACATTTACATTTTGATTAAAAGTCTGAGCACAACACAGTGGAATGTAATGATCATAGTTAAGAATATGAACTATTTTTTTATTGTGAAAAACACAAATACAATAAGGCAATACAGGATTATAAGCAGATCCTTAAGAACAGAGCACCAATCAACATGAAAATAAACTAAGAACAGGACAACATCATCTGCAAAAAGCAGAGATGAAATCCTGTGGTCCTCAAACCGGACTCCCTCCACCCCCTGGCAGTGCCTAGAAATTCTGTCCATAAAAATAATGAACAGAACCGGTGACAAAGGACAGCCCTGCCGGAGTCCAACGTGCACTGGGAACAGATCTGACTTACAGCCGCAACCTCCCACAGAATGCCACGACAACATCCAGATTCTTATGGTATTCAGGGCAAATCTCATCCACCCCCGGTGCCTTGCCATCGAGGAGCTGCTGGACAACCTCAGTGACTTCAGCTTGGGTGATGGATCAATCTACCTCTGAGTCCTCAGCCTCTGCTTCCTCTATGGAAGGCGTGTTAGTGGGATTGAGGAGATCCTCAAAGTATTCCTTCCACCGTCCGACAATATCCCCAGTCAAGGTCAGCAACTCCACACCTCCACAGTAAACAGTGTTGGCAGGGAGCTGCTTACCCCTTCTGAGGCATTGGAAGGTCTGCCAGAATTTCCCAGAGGCCGACCGATAGTCCTTCTCCATGGTCTCACTGAACTCCTCCCAGACCCAAGTTTTTGCTTCCACAACCACCCGGGAGGCAGCATGCTTGGTCTGCTGGTACTCATCAGCTGCCTCCAGGGTCCCATGAGCCAGCCAGGCTCGATAGGACTCCTTCTTCAGCTTGACTGCATCCCTTACTTCCAGTGTCCACCACTGGGTTCGGGGATTGCCGCCATAACAGGCACCAGAGATCTTACGGCCACAGCTCCGGATAGCTGCATCAACAATGGAGGAGGAGAACATGGTCCACTCAGGTGGTAATCGGTTGACAGCTCAGCCCCTCTCTTCACCCGCATGTCCAAGACATATGGCTGAAGGTCAGACGACACGACCACAAGGTCAATCATCGACCTCCAGCCTAGGGTGTTCTGGTACCACGTGTACTGGTGGGCACCCTTATGCTTGAACATGGTGTTCATTATGGACAAACCATGGCTAGCACAGAAGTCCAATAACAGAACACCACTCGAGATCAGATATTTATCCATAGTTGTACTGGGGGATTTCAACGCCCATGTGGACAATGACTGTGTTACCTAGAGGGGCGTGATTGGGAGGAACGGCCCCCCTGATCTGAACTCTACTGAATGAACAGTCAAAAATAAATGTACAGCCATTCAATATCAACATCACACAAGGTACAATTATTCTGATCAATATTAAATCTATATCTAAGAAACTCTATGGATGGATAGATATCATTAAAAAATTTAAAGTGTACTTCTTTGTTTTTTTTTGGGGGGGGGTATGGGAAAGGAGAGATACATGGTTCTTAACTTAATAATAGAGCTCTTGGAAAAAATGTGAGTCACGTTATTTCAACTAGCTTGATTTGGAAATTTATCTTGGGTCAATAAAGTTATTCATTTATTTGGCATCTTGAAAAGTCCTGTTCATACAGACAAAGTCCATGGCCTGTAAACCCCCATCTTTGTAATCTTTCACTAGTGTCCCTTTTTTAGCATAATGAGCTTTTCTCTTCCAAATGTAATTAAAATTCAACTGATGAAATGGGAAGGGATCCTGCAGGGTAAATGCATCTAGACCATAGGTGTCAAACCGGATCCACAAAGGGCCGGTGTGGGGGCAGGTTTTCATTCCAACCGAGCAGAAGCCACACCGGAGTCTACTGAAAGCCAAGATCAGTTGATTAAACAGGTGGAATCAGGTGTAGTTTCTGCTCGGTTGGAATGAAAACCTGCACCCACACGGCCCTTTGTGGATCTGGTTTGACACCTATGCTCTAGACAGAGATTCCACTTTTGTCATTAAAAGTTTTCCAAATATAGAAATGTCTCTCTGCATCCGTCTGTCCAATCTGGCCTTACATTCATCAATTCTATTCGATATATGAAGTTTGTCACTTAGTCCTTTATCTTTGGTCAGTAGAATACCAGGATATTTGATCCTAGATTAAACTGGTTCATTGCACATTTGTGTGAGCTGAGATTCTTTCAGTGTCATTATTTCACGTTAAGATTAAGACATAAACCCGTGGCATTAGAAAAGTTATTAATAATTTGGAGAGTTTTCTGAACCTGATCAGTATTGTTTAGAAATAAGACTGTATGTCATCAGCCAATTGACTGATCACTATGGAATCATCAAAACCCTTCAACTGCTCAATGTCAGAATTTTTCATTGTGAGATCGAACATTTCAGCGGCCAAAATAAAAAGAAAAGGCGAAATAGGACAGTCTTGTTTAATACCTCGGCTTATATTAAAGTGGTCCCTTCAAACAAGAAACAGAACAATTTGTATCCCGATATAAACTACAGTACTAATTATATTTCTAAACTGTTACCCAAACCCGTACGATTCTAAAGCTGAAAAGATAAAGGTGTGTTCAAGAGTGTCGAACGATTTGTAGAAATCAAGGAAAAACATAATGCCGGTGGCGACGTTAGAGCGAGGCTAAAGCTAAACCCTCATTGAACATTGCTCCCAAGCATCTTTCTTGCTAATGTACGATCTCTGGTGGATAAAATGGACGAACTGCGACTATGGCTAACAACGAAAAAAAGGATCAAGGAATATAATGTCATGATTTTCACGGAAACGTGGCTTAACAACAACATTCCCAGCAGCGCCATCGAGCTAGAGGGACACAGTGTTTTCCAGGCAGACAGGTCAGCAGTGGACACTGGTAAGCATAAGGGTGGAGGTCTGTGTATTTATGTTAATAAATCATGGTGCACAGGCTCGACTGTTATTGAAAGTCATTGCTCTGCTCATCTGGAGTATTTGATGATTAAATGCAGATCCTTTTATCTACCAAGAGAATTCTCAGCCATTGTTGTGACTGCAGTATACATCCCTCCTGATGCTAAGGCTACTATGGAAGAACTGCATGCAGCTATCAGCAAGCAGCAGGCCACACACCCCGGTGGAGCTATTATTGTTGCTGGGGACTTCAACCACACCAACTTGAAATCTGTACTTCCCAAATTTCATCAGCATGTTTCCTGCACTACTAGAGGGGACAACACACTGGACCATGTCTACACCAACATTGTTGAGGCATACAGGGCCATTTCCCTCCCCCACTTGGGTCAGTCTGATCACCTCTCTTTGTTCATGCTACCCAAAAACACACCACTCATCAAACGTGTGAAACCATCAGTGAAGACGGTGAAGGTATGGCCAGAGAGGGGCATTTCCTCACTACAGCAACAACTACAAGACACTGACTGGAGCATGTTCGCCTCACAGGCCACCTCAGACACACAGACAGACACTAACACCTATACGTCGTCTGTACTGGACCATTTAAACATGTGTATTGACAACGCCACCACTGTCAAGCATGTGAAACACTTTCCTAACCAGAAGCCATGGATGAACTCTGAGGTCCGCCTCTTGCTGAAAGCAAGAGATGCTGCTTTTAAATCCGGCAATGCAGAGGACTACAGCAGAGCCAGGGCCAACCTGAAAAATGGCATTAGGAAAGCCAGGCATGCACATAAACTGTGTATCGAGGAGCACTTCCACTGCAACTCCAAACCCAGATGCATGTGGAAAGGCATCCAGACCATCACTGACCACAAGCCAACAATACAGTCTCTACCTACCAGCAATGCCTTCCTCCCAGACGAGCTCAACCACTTCTTTGCTAGCTTTGACCAGGACATCACACACACATCACACACACACCACACCCTGTTGCACTCACTCCCATTGTCATGAAGTGCTTTGAGAAGCTGGTTCTAAGTCACCTCATAGCATGTCTCCCACCTACACTGGACCCACACCAGTTTGCCCAATCACCCAAATAGGTCACCAGAGGATGCTATTTTCACCGCTCTTCATCTTGCTCTCTCCCACTTGGACAATAACAATACATACATTCAGATGTTGTTCACTGACTTCAGCTCTGCTTTTAATACAGTTGTCCTTAGTAAACTGATCACTAAGCTCAGTGACCTGGGTATCTGCACATCCATATGCAGCTGGATAATGGACTTTTTAACAAACTGACCTCAGTCTGAAAGGTTGGGTAATCACTTATCCTCAACCCTCATCCTGAACACCGGTGTCCCACAAGGCTGTGTGCTGAGCCCACTGCTCTACTCCCTGTTCACCCATGACTGTGTTCCGCAACATAACTCCAATGTCTTCATCAAGTATGCAGATGATACCACAGTTGTTGGCTGAATCAGCAACAATGATGAATCGGCCTACAGAGAGAAGATCCATAGACTGTCAGCATGGTGTTCCATGAACAACCTCACCCTCAATGCCACAAAGACCAAAGAGCTCATTGTGGACTTCTGGAAATCTAACAGCAGCAGACACTCCCCTATCTACATCAATGGGTCTGAAGTAGAGCGTGTCTCCAGCTTTAAATTCCTGGGTGTCCACATCTCTGAGGATCTGTCTTGGCATCTGAACACCTCAACTCTGGTTCGGAAGGCGCAACAGCGTCTTTACTTCCTAAGGAGACTGAAGAAAGTTCACCTATCCCCCAAGATCCTGACCAATTTTTACCACTGCATCATTGAGAGCATCTTGACGAGCTCCATCACAGTGTGGCATGGCAGCACCACACTGTGTGAAAAGAAATCACTGCAAAGGGTGGTGAAAACTCCTGGACGCATCATCGGCACCCAACTACCTGCCACTGAGTCTCTTCACCACAGCAGATGTCTGCACAGAGCACACAAAATCATCAAGGACTCCTCCCACCTGAGTCACAACTGTTCAACCTCCTTCCATCCAGGAGGAGATACAGGTCCATCCTCACCAGAACCAGCAGGTTTAGGGCCAGTTTTTTTTCCCCTCAACCATAAATCTACTGAACTCTACACTACACCGCTAGGACTCTCATGTCTTACTACGCTTACCACTTTACACTTCTGCTCCACCCTGTACATTCTGTTTTATTATTGTAATTATTTTTCACTGTTATACATTCTGTTGTACATCTGGGTATAATATAATATTTTCTCTGTGTAATATAATTAATGTACATATTGTCCATTTCATAGATTACACCTAGTTTTTTATCTATCTATCTATCTATCTATCTATCTATCTATCTATTTATATACATTTATATATACTATATTTATACATACCATATACTATCTGTATATTCACTGTTATATATTATTATTACTGTTATATTATTATTTTTAGCACAATTATAATTACACCTGTCACTTTATCTGCTGTAAATACAACCTGCACACACCTCTCTATGCACACTCTGACACAGCCTTATTTATCGATGTACATATTTACATATTTATCTGCACTTGTTCTATCTATCTATCTATCTATCTATCTATCTATCTATCTATCTATCTATCTATCTATCTATCTATCTATCTATCTATCTATCTATCTATCTATCTATCTATCTATCTATCTATCTATCTATCTATCTAGTCAAGCAGATTTCGGACCAAATGTAAGTTATTATGAATCGATCTACCCCTCATAAACCCGTATATAACCTGAGATAATCCAGACTTCATCCAATTAGAATAATTGTGTGCTAACAATTAATAATCATTATTTAATAATGTAATGGGCCACAAGTTATCTAAAATCTTAGGATCTTTGCCTGGCTCGGGAATAAGAATTATAAGCCCTTGTTTCATAGCATGGGAAAGTGAAAGACATTCAGTAACCTCTGTCAAAGCCTTAAATAAAAGACATTTTATTGAATGCCAAAAAATTTTGTAAAAGTTTGCCGTTAAACCATCGGAGCCAGGAGATTTGTCAGAGGATAAAGCATTTTCTATCTCCTGTAAAGAAATGTTTGCATCACAAATCTCTTTAAACTCTAAACTGATCTGTGGAATAAATGCGATCAAAAAAAGCATCTGTGTTAATTTTAGAAAATGTCGACTTATATAATTTACTATAAAAGAGAAAGATTTTTTATGCAATGTCATTAGCACCAGAAAACTCACTGCCATCAATAATTAAAGATCGTATATTATTTTTCTCATGCCTGCTTTTTTCCAATCTAAATTTCTTCCGATCTCTGAATTTCTCTCCCCTTATTCTATCCACTTGGCCCTTGAACGGATGTAAGCACCTTTCACCTTTTCCACATAGATACTATCAAGCCTGGATTGAAATAAGCCAGAAGTCCAATCTTGATTTGCTTGTCCCATCTGATTTTAACTAAGAATACTGACAATAATTGGGATATAAATCTCTCCAGGGGTGAAATAAGACAAATGAACTACAAAAATGACATAAAATAGGATTATAGTGACGACTATTAAATTTAGACAGAAAGCAGTCCAGCCAGTCATCCTGTACCATGGTCAAATCTCCTCCTAGTATAATATTCTCTGTAGAATCTGCAGGTTTCAGGCTCATTATAACTTCAGAAACCTCCAATAGCAGTTCCCTGTTTTTTATTATTATTATTATTATTATTATTATAACCATATATATTTCCTATTATAATAAACATGTTATCAACGATAAGCACACAAATGAGCCATTGAGCATTATCACTGGATTTATGTACAACTCCCACTGAACGATTCAGTCCATGACAAAATAAGATTTTATCCCCCTACTGATTAGTCCAACATTTCTCCTCTAAATCCCTCGAGTGAGTTTCTTGTAACAAATAACAGTGTGCCTTTTTACCTTTACAGAATAAGAACAGAGCTTTGCATTTCAGCTTTGCAAAACCCATAACACTGAAGAACAAGAACAGAGTAAATAAGAAGGAATAAACCTTGCTGTGAAAGAAGTGCTTAATGTCCATTAAACAGACATTACAGAGTCTTTCTTAAGTTCCTTTGTAAAGACAGACCGCAAAATCTTTATGAAGCAGAGATTCTATTCCTGTTGATGTAGCCATATGGACCTCTGAAACAGGCTCAGTGACCTGCTTCTCTTGCCTGCTTTATCTGCAGCCACAGTAGTGCTCTTGCCTCCCTGTCCACTGGAAGGATGTGCTCTGCAAAACTGATGTTCAACTCTTTACTGAGGAATTCTTCGTCAGAGGCCAGAACTCATCTCTGTAGTGCCTCATGGTGAACTGGATAACCACCTGTCGGTTTCGCTCCATCTCCTACTTTCCCACATGATGTACCGAATCCACCAGACTTTCCAATCTTGTGGACCACTGTGGATTGATCTTCACCATGATCCCAAGTACATGGTCCCATGTTCTCTCTTCAGTTTTCTCTTTTAAAACGCTCCAGTTCCTGAACCCGCTCCTTCAGCTCCACATTTTCCTTCGCCATCTTAGACACCTCTTTTCCAAGGTCACTGGATGCAGATTTACAGTCCTCGATCTCCTTTGCGTTAAATTCAACACCTTTTGACAGTTTGGCAATCGTTACCTGCCTCTGTTGTGACCCGACAGACTCCATCATGGCTGTCAGATTATTTATCAGAGTCACACCAAGGTACGTGTGCTCATGTTCCCCATCTTGCTGGTTTCTCTACTGCTACTTACTCGCTGACTGTACGACTGAAGCGCCGTTTTCTTAAGAATATAAACTAGCTGAAATAAATCAATTGATTAACACCACTTCTTTGGATTAAAGGAGCTGGCATCCAGCGTTATGGTGTATTAGCGCCACCTACTGGACAGAAGTGAGGAGTACAGTCGTCAAAATATATTTTTTTTTATGTTCCAGTATCCCGTAAATATGCCATCAGTATTGCCAAAAGTTCTTCTTCTAACAAACTCAGTCTGAATCGAGCTCTAACCACAAACACGCTGAAATTTCCTAACAGATTTTAACATTCACAGAAAGGTTCAAGTCCAATCAACTTGTGTCTGAAAACGGGTAGGGAAAAAAATAAATAAACGCCGCATACCGGCCTACATTTGTGCATCTTACAAAACATTCCGTGTAGAAACAACTATTAGGAAAAAGGGTGTTTGTAAAGGGTGCGACTCTGGAGACCCGCGAAGGTGTTACAGTCTAAATGTAATAAAATTCCAGGTTTTAGTTAAATGTATCACACAATAATTTAGACACAATTTTATTAATAACACCCACAGGAGCAATTTAATGAAGATGTGAAACTCCAAAGACAACAAGCCGAACTGTCTGGAGCTGAGGGACGCTGAATAAAGGAACATGTTTGATATATTTAAATAAAATAGACAAGAATACAGCGTTTCCTTTTGGTCATAAAGATACACAATAAATAAATTAATTAAATTAAAATAATGTTGCTGTTTTATTTACATCAGTGACTGATGAAGTGGTAAATTAGTCGCTTTACTATATAATGTAATAAATGTTCTGCTGTTCTATATTTAAAATACTATTATTATTATTATTATTATTATTATTATCATTATTATTTTAGAAAATCTGTATCCCGATGACGTCAGAAACATGACGGCGAAAACAAACGTCACCGCTGAAGAATGCGGCTTAGTGCGCATGCTCAGTTTGTAACCGGAAGTGATTAATCCTAGGTTTCAGGGCCCGAAGTCGTCGGGGAGGCTTTCTATGGTAAAATACCAGTTTTTGTGGTTTTCTCCGTCAGTTTATCTGCACGGACAGTGACCGTGTTATTATAATAGGCTGAATGTTGAAATATCTTCAGTATAATCGTGTTGATTTGTTTAGTTCTTTCTCCAGGGAGGTAAAGATCAGCTGCGTGTGATTAGTAGCGGTTTAACTCTCAGTAACGGAGGAAGGTTTCTGTGTTTTTTAACGGGTTTTTTCGCGGTAATGCGTTTAAAGGCTCTTCTAAAGCTAATGATGAATTCTATTTGTGACTGATCTGATTTTGTTTTATTTTATTTTTTTCTCTCCACCTGTATTTCAATGAATCCCGCCTCCTCGATGAGGATTGGCTAATATTTAAAACGTGATGCGGAACTGTCCAATCAGCACACGGACTCACTCTCCGACGCAGCGGTCTATCTGCGCTCAGGAGGCGGGGCTTATCGGAATACGGGTGGTTAATAAGTGGAAATAGTGAATAAGGCTTTGTGTCAGCTGTAGAGTTGGGGTTAACAGCGCTGTAACCGGAAGTAGTTACACTGTATGAAATGAAAAACATGGCACTGCTGTTAAAGGTCTAACACTTTTAACTGCTCACACTTCCTGCCTCGCCCTGGTTATCTAATCTGGGCAGATTACAGCTCAGGGTTCCTCTGTAGTCATCACTGTGTGTGTGTGTGTGTGTGTTACAGGAAGAGATGTCAGGAGAGAGTGCTGTGAGCTCGGCTGTGCCGGCCGCGACGACCCGGACCACCTCGTTCAAGGGGTCGAGTCCGAGCTCCAAGTACGTGAAGCTGAATGTGGGCGGAGCTCTTTACTACACCACCATGCAGACCCTGACCAAGCAGGACACCATGCTGAAGGCCATGTTCAGCGGCCGCATGGAGGTGCTGACTGACAGCGAAGGTACTTTAACACACACACACACACAGCAGTTCCATGATGAAATCCAGCAGCTATGTAATAACTCAGAGGAGGTGATGCTCTGCTCTGTGTCTCCCCCTGCAGGATGGATCCTGATTGATCGATGTGGGAAACACTTCGGCACTGTGCTGAATTACCTGCGTGACGGCGTGGTGCCTCTGCCTGAGAGCAGGAGAGAGACAGAGGAGCTGCTGGCTGAAGCCAAGTACTACCTGGTGCAGGGTCTAGTGGACGAGTGTCAGGCTGCACTGCAGGTAACACACACACACACACACACACACACCCTACAGACTCACCAGTGTACAACACCTCTGTATAACACACATCTCCTTTCCACAGAGCTGCAGTTTATTATTTAAATGATAAAATGAACAGTGTGTCAGTCGAGCACATTGTACAGCTTCCTCTCTCTCATTTTTAATCCTATGTAAAAATTCCTCTAGAATAAAGATGCCTATGAACCCTTCTGCAAAGTACCCTTGGTGACATCACCTAAGGAAGAGCAGAAACTCATCGCCACATCGAATAAGGTACAGCAGCACGAGAAGACGCCTGATACTGCTTTTTAATGGTGAAGAAAACGTTTATTAAATCCCCTGTGTTTGTTCACCAGCCCACCGTTAAACTGCTGTACAACAGGAGCAACAATAAATACTCCTACACCAGGTGAGGGTGAATATTTATCTCTGAGGAATGATGCAGTGTCTGTGGGTGTGTGTTTAAACCCTGACGTTAAATCTGATCTCACCGTCTCCAGTAACTCGGACGACAACATGCTGAAGAACATCGAGCTGTTCGATAAGCTGTCTCTGCGCTTTAACGGCCGAGTGCTCTTCATTAAAGACGTGATCGGAGACGAGATCTGCTGCTGGTCATTTTACGGGCAGGGCAGGAAGATCGCAGAGGTGTGCTGCACCTCCATCGTCTACGCTACTGAGAAGAAGCAGACCAAGGTAACGGACAGGAAGAGCGTCTCACTGTGTGTTTATACAGACAGCAGTGTGACTCGGACACACCCCTTTATAGAGTTCTGTAAATGAAACATGTCTTTAATGCTGTAAGAGCTTTATTCTGAATTAAACTGGAGTATAGTTGTGTATTTATGTTTAACTGAATTAACTCCTGTAATGGCGTCTCTGCTGTAACCCAGGTCGAGTTCCCTGAAGCACGGATCTATGAGGAGACGCTGAACATCCTGCTGTACGAGTGTCAGGACGGCCGCGGGCCAGACAACGCGCTGCTGGAGGCCACAGGGGGCGCTGCGGGACGCTCACACCACCTGGACGAGGACGAGGAGCGTGAACGCGTGGACCGTGTGCGCAGGATCCACATCAAACGACCCGATGACCGCACGCATCACCACCAGTGACCTAACTCTCGTCTGACCTCTGACCTGCAACCCCTGTGCCTTAATCACCCAGCTCCACCTCTCTCTCCCTCTCTCTCTCTCTCTCTCTCTCTCTCTCTCCTGTCAGTGATCACATTGCTGATTGAGAATTCACACAGGAGAGGGAGGGAGAGACACACAGTCATATAACAATCACTGAATTCTGAGAGAATTCACTTCTGTCCCTTTATACGTTCTAAAATATGGTCTGATTTTCTGATTCTCTGATGGCAGGATTGCGTGCGTTGTGCTTTTTGTTTCTCTTCCATCTGCGTGAATGTAGCTGATTTTGACCTGACAGAGGAGTGTGTATATGAATAGTGAGGAAGTTGAATCTTCTGGAAGTGAGCAGCAGTCAGGAGTCTTAAACACTCAGAGGTGAAACGTTACTGCAGTCGCAGCTCTAAAATGGACAGTGTTAGCCTTTATCAGGTTGTGTGCGTGTCGCATGTTAACAGCTAATTACTGGACTGCTGAGTACTGATTGTGTGACTAACGTCTCTGTGATCGCGGATTTGTTTTGGGTTTCTCACTACTGATCAGCTTTAAGTACTGAGAATAGTGATGGAGTGAGAGAAGAGAGTGTAACTCGTTTTATCCACCAGAGGGCAGCATTGTGCTCGTTTTGCCCCTTTAGAAAGCAGGCTGTGGTCACTGAGAGCAATAACTACCCTATAAATCATGTCAGTGAGGCTGAGTGACACTTGTTTGTGATGAGGTGGATTACAGGAGGAAAAGCGTGTGTTTAATTATTAATCACAGGAGGTAGCAGTGCCTCTGGCTGTGGGTCTGCTGAGTGCTGGTGTTCATGATAGAAACACAGCTGAAGCTCTGAGTCTGGACCATCAGTAATAAAGGTAACTGTAAACTCTGCTGAAGGAGCGTTTCCCACCAGATGACAGATCCAGGATCAGCTTGTGCTTTTCACATGATGACTGTAGCTTGTATTGAAAGTGTAGAGCTGACCCTGGATCGGCAGTGACATTACTGACCCCGGATCGGCAGTGACATTACTGACCCCGGATCGGCAGTGACGTTACTGACCCCGGATCGGCAGTGACATTACTGACCCCGGATCGGCAGTGAGATTACTGACCCCGGATCGGCAGTGACGTTACTGACCCCGGATCGGCAGTGACATTACTGACCCCGGATCGGCAGTGAGATTACTGACCCCGGATCGGCAGTGACGTTACTGACCCCGGATCGGCAGTGACATTACTGACCCCGGATCGGCAGTGACGTTACTGACCCCGGATCGGCAGTGACGTTACTGACCCCGGATCGGCAGTGACATTACTGACCCCAGATCGGCAGTGACATTACTGACCCCAGATCAGGAAGCTCTGTATTATTTTTTGCTACAGTATGAAAGCTGATCCTAGATCAGCAAAGTCTCATATAATTTCAGTTAAAATATGCCTCTTGTTTAGTGTGTGTGTGTGAACTCAGTCAGTTTTATTGTCTGTCACTAGTTTTATTAAAGGCACATTATGTAATCCGTATTCTGTAGAGATGTTTGTACAGATGTGCACATGACTTAAGAAATGTTTTACATACAATTATATTTATACACTCCTTATCACAAATAAATATTTCTACCAATTTTTCCAGGACCAGAATCTTTTCTTGTGCTCGTCTATTTCTGCATTTTGTACATTTAAGTATAAAACCTTATCGTACATATGGCTTTGTGCTGCAGGTCCAGGAAACCTTTTCAAGGATGGTAAAGATGAACTGATTCTTAAATGGGGATAAAAACAGGAAACATCTGTAAGCCAGTAACAGATGTTAATTAAGAGAAGTTCTCTGAGTTATAATCAGTTAAAGAGACCTGAACAATAGTTTTTTTTCCTTCCAGAGCTGAACTAGATGTTAATGTGGGACAGTAGAAGCTGATCTTCCTCATTACTCACATCATCGTGATCTCAGCCTTGGGGTGACCTAAAATAAACAAGATTAAAGCTTTACATTAAAATTCCCTTATCTAAAGTTCACGCCCAAGACACATCAGCATTCAGGACTAATAAATAATTCCACAGCAATAAGATTTACAATATTTTATTAAGTGAGGAATAAAAACAGCATGACTCCAAATGTGTTATTCCTCATGATCCAGAGTAATAATTTTAACTGTTAATATAGAAACGATAACTTAGAGCCAGTGTGTTGTTATAAACCTGTCAGAGCTGCTGTTATAGAGAATTAATCACCTTCTGACCAATCAGGATTCAGAATTAAAATTGATGTTATATATAACTGATAAATCACTTAAAATCAGGTCTGAGTGTAAATCCCGAGACCCACACTGACCTTTTATGATCCGATTCCAGTTAATATTTTCTACAAACATTAATGACATCACTAATTCACTGATTATCAGACACTGAGTGTATTATACTATTTACACAGGTAAATAGTATATATAAATATATTTATAGTAAATATATTTAGTAATTTTAGTAAAGCAGGTAGAATTTAATTAAAGCAGGTTAGAAAGCTATTTATTAAACCAGTGTAAAGAGAGGAGGTTTTCACTCACCACCATCAGATGTCCAGTTTTGTCCTTGTACACTGTAGCTTCCTGTCCAGTGGTGAAGTCCACAAAGTTCTCCTTACCTCCACTGATCTCAAACTTAATACTTAAACAGGATCAAACATTAGTGTGTTAGCTGGACAGGTTACACAGAGCAGGTCACAACTAGTTTAGATGGTTTGATAGGGTGAGGGTATTAATAATTATATATTAATTAATTTGTAAAGATTTATGAACTAGCGAATGTTGAAGATCAATAAACCTGCATTCTTTAAGCACACTTGTGAAAAGTCAGACAGGAAGTGACATCACCTTGCCTGAAGCACATTGATGGCGTTCTGCTTTTTTGCCAGAATGCTCAGTTTGGTCAGAACTTCATAGAGGTGATCACACTGAAGTATGAGATCTCCCTAAAGGAGGACAGGACTGTCTTAATATTTAATACATTTTCATGTTTAGTAAATCTGATGGTAGTGATGGTATGAATCAGCCTAGACGCTCAATCCGATCTCAGTACCTTTTGTTTAGGGCCATCACAGACCACGTGGAGGATCATGAAAGTGTCTCCCAGGTTACTGACAGAAACACCTACAAAACATAATGACATCACAACACTGTTACACAACCTGAATACACTGACACAACTGAATCTTAACATTAGATATGATATTTTAATGACAGTATAGGGCTAATGGTGATCTACTACCATGATTCCATTTCTATAACCTGCTTCTCATTAGCACTGATGTGTGATGTGTAACTCTCATCTGTGTCTCTAAAAGCTTTATCAGTGGGAGTAATGCAGAGCCTGATAAAAAAAAAAGTTTAGCAAGTGTATCGATGAAATAAAAAGAAAACAGAACCTAAAGGTTAATAGTTCACCTTTGAGTGAGACGTACTCGACTCTCTGTTTGAGCTTGGCTTCTTCTGCTACATAAAGTGCAACCTGGGTGAGAATGAACTGCCTGGGTCGAGGCTTGAACCCGTTCCGGTCATATTTCACCACAGGAACACTGTACTGCAGAGACAGAAACACCAGAGAAACAGATAGACATGGATGAACAGATAAAACAGACAAAGGGGATAAAGTGATGATTTGCTTGGTTGCGCTATATGTACCTTGATTCGTTCCTGTTTCACTGTCTGCAGGACACGCTCGTTAATGTCCTGTTCACCTACAGAGAGACACAAGACGCCATGATAAAAAAAAGACAACAGGGTCAAACTCTCAGGATTAACCATCCAGTACAGAGCACTGATTTACACTCATTAAACCAGAGTGTGTAAATATTGAATGATAATATTTTAGGGCTTCTTAAACTATATAATAAACATGAGGATGATGATGATGATGATGATGATGATGGTAGTGATGATAATGATAGTGATATGAAGTTTACTGACCGATCCTGGTGTCCACAAAAGGCACAGCAACACTCTGAGGGTAGTTTTCCTTCTTCCCTTTAAAGATGTCGCTGGTGACCACCTTCAGCTGCAGCTAGCAGAAGAGAAGAGAAGAGAAGAGAAGAGAAGAGAAGAGAAGAGAAGAGAAGAGAAGAGAAGAGAAGAGAAGAGAAGAGAAGAGAAGAGAAGAGAAGAGAAGAGAAGAGAAGAGAAGAGAAGAGAAGAGAAGAGAAGAGAAGAGAAGAGAAGAGAAGAGAAGAGAAGAGAAGAGAAGAGAAGATTCGTCCTTTATTCATCACCACATTATTAACATTAATAATGGAGTTCACGGTGGATACGACAGGCTGTGTTACAAAATGTATGAAATGTGTTTCATAAATAAAGTTGTTGTTATTATTATTACCTGGGCTTTTCTCTGAGGTGTGATCCCTCGCACGTATTTCCTCACTAACCAGCGCGTGTGCAGCCGCCGCAGCATCTCTGACGCCTACAAGGACAAGGACCAGAGATAAAACAGGGACTGATGATCAGGTCATTAATAAAAATGTTACCTGAAACATGTGACTAAGCTGTACTCATTCAAATGAATATTAAGAATATTATGAATACAGTATTAAGACATGTTGATAGAGTAAAGTGTAATATATCACTACCTCTCTCATTACAGGTGGGGGTGTGAGCCATGTGGTTTTATCCAAAACACTTTTTGGTAGATTATCTTTCAGCCTTTTGAGGTAGCTCTGTCTGACAAACGCCAGGTACTCCGAGTTATCTGTGGTTTTTGCTTCACCACGTGTCAAATAAGCCTTAATAAATCTATAAAAACACAAATAACCAAATCACATCACGTTATGTTTCATATATATTTGAAAGTTATACTTGATGCTAATAAATAATATCTAAGATAATAATTTAAAAACTGGACACAGTATAAAATTGTAGTGCCTCAGGGAGGAAGTCAGCCTCAATATCACCCTGATCATCAGTAGAGCTACTCACTTTTAAATAAATTTCCATGGATGTCCAGTTCTTCACCCGTCCCTGGTGTTACTTACTTTTTGATGACTTTGACAGCCCAGGCTCGTTTCTCTCTCTCTTTCCGAGCCTGTACTCCTCTCCAGCATGTTTCAATTTTAGTAGCTGATGGTAGGAACACGTACGTCTTATTACCACATGTCTGATAAGATTTCTAGAAAATATCTGAAATGAAATGATGTACCTGCTTCTTTCTGTTTTTTGAACTCTCCTCTAGTTCGGTAACCCTTGTACTTGGCTTGAATCTTTGCAACTAAAAAACAGACATATCCAAATGTTCATATCATTCATACAGTATTAGAAATCTCACATCCTCATACTATCGGTCATCTCACTGAACTCTGACTCTACTGACCCAGCTCATGTTTACATATCTCATAGGCGTCCTCAGTGGCGAATAGTGTCCTGGCATAGCGGATGAAGATTTTAGTCCTGCAAACAGCAGACAGGAATTAAATCACCCTATATAATTAGATTTTTTTCAACTTCCATTATAATCTCCATTTACAGTCACTGTTAACCAGATTCAGTCTAAAAATATATATTAATAAATAGCTTTAACAAAAATAAGCTCATAAACCACTGATCCACAAACACATTTTCATACTGAGTTATCAAACACAGTACTACAATAATTTTACAATAATTAATAATAAATAAAAGTCCATAAATGTGTACTAATACTATGCATTAGAGACTGTAAGGTATAACATTCAATAAAACAAAATCAGAAACATGCTGAAAGGGGAGGAGGAACTGAACAATTTCTCAACTAAACAAAATACACTCTATATTTAATGTTATTTATTATATTTTAAAATGTGCTGTGTGTGTGGGGGGGGCAGATATAAGAGAGAGGGGGGTGGAAAAGGGAGACAGAGAGAGAGAGAGAGAGAGAGAGAGAGAGAGAGATACCGGCCCATCTTGTACTCATCAGGCTGGTATCCCAGGTGCTGCACCAGTCTCTCCACTCCCTCAGCAGGAACTCCTCTCCAGTGTGGCCAGGTATCAGGACACAGAGGTTTATACCTGCAACATCCCCATAATGTGTCTCAACATCATCATTACATCCTGAAAGAGATTGTTATCTGAAACAATTTCTCGAATTCTGATTTGCTTGATGCATGGTGCCCTACTGCTGATTTATGAAAACATCCAGACACTTGTGTTTTTCCACTGGGTTGAAAATCCACACAGTATTATAATTATACCTCTTCAGAAATTCCTCATATCTTTTCCGATATGCAAAACCGGCTCTCCTGACTCTCAGATGCTCCATCAGACCCAAATACTTCACCTGGTGCCTCACCAGCACATCATCAAACCTTCCTGGAAGTGTGAACGTAAACAGCTGAGTGTTATATTCTTTAGAAACAGATAAGGCCATTAACTATATATTCCAGAAAATCTGAATGCTAACAATAATTATAGCAAGCATTATATTATATTTCACACAGATAGGCTACCGTATAAATTAAAGTGTGTGTGTGTGTGTGTGTGCTGTCTCACCTGACTGCTTGTTGTCGTTGGATTTCAGGCAGCGAACGTACCAGGCCTGTTTAGCCATCAGGATCTCAGTTAGACCCTGGAGACTGTTCTTAAACTGAGTCGCCACCTGTGTTCACGTTCACACTCGGATTAAATTAGCTCACTCTCAGACACTTACATTTATTCTGAAATAACTGCTTTTGCTTTAGTCTAATAGCAATGAAGGTGATTTATGATAATAGTGTCTAAGAGACTGACAATAATTATTAATAATTTATAGTGTGTTTTAAATATTTCACACATTACATATATAACACTAGTAAATATCTGCAGAGAATCAAAGCTAAATGATATTAAAAAAAAAACACCATTAAACCTTTTCACGTTCAAAATGACTGAACTCACACTTTAGCATTTGGCCTAATTCACTCTGTAGAGAAGAGTACAGCAGATCTATAATGCTAGAGAACTCTGTGCTGCATAAAAATAATTCTAAAAGCATCATCATGGAGTAATAAGGGTGACTGCTGCTCAAATCATTCAGAGAAGAAGCTCCTGCTCCAAACATCAGTGGTAATGTGTTTAAAACTCCTTTCTGATTAGCTGTGTCTCATTCATCACACTGGTCTCACCGTCTCAGGTCTTCTCCTACTGTCCACCTCATCAGAAGTGAAACACTGCTGCATTATAGAGTTCTTCGACTGCCGCATCACCTATCTCACACACACACACACACACACACACAGAACAGGTTTAAGAGGTTAAATCCTGTATACTATGCCCGGTGTAGTGGGCGGAGCCCGTCTGAATGCTCTCCACACTCACCTCTTTAATGTGCCTGTACAGCAGGTCATTGTTCTTGTCAATGAAACCTGTCACAAATGTGAGAGGAGACAAATGGCTTAGAGCAAAAAGGTCACAGCCCCAAGAGAAAGAACACAGATCTGCAATTAACATTTCCATTGTCACACATTATATGGCTCAGTACTCTTATTTAAATAAGACATATTAGAGTGCTTCTCTAGCTGACTATATTATAATTCAACTACAGGAAGTGAAAAAAAAAACACTGATTAAAAATAAAGCAGCACATTTGTGTAATGGTGCATGATGAATTTATTACACTGAAATATTAAAAAGATTTTTAAATTCTTTAGAAGGGGTGTGTAATGTGACGTGTCTCACCCACGACGCAGTAAGTCACCTCGCCGGCATAATGAAGCAGACGGAAGTCGCCTCTCTCCAGACTCCTGCGGGTTTTCTTATCAGCTAACTTCTGCCTGGTAATCCATCAGAAAATCACTGATATTAGCATTTGTGAATTGAAACAAGCCTAGCTGTTAGATCTTTCAGGAAGTACTGCACATTAAAGACATAAAAATATAAATGCTTTAGAAAGGGAGGTGTTCTGACTCACGTGATGAAGTGAGGATGATTGCCCATCTTCTTCTCCATCTTTTCCAGAAAGGTTAGATCTGTCGCATCACCTGGCATCACACACTCCTCATCCTGAATCAGAATATAACAGGGATGAAGAGGTTAAAGCACAACACTGTTCAAACGCACACACACACACCTGATGGAGCTTAATGAGGGATGAAGAAATTGAGAGGATACAATACTCTTGGTAAAATAACTCAACACACTGCTGTCTCTTATCCTGCTCCTCGAAATTATTGCAATTATTGTCATTTCTGCAGTTTCTGTACCAGTACTGAGATGATCCCTCTGTGCTTCTCCTCCACCATGTCACAGATGATTTTGTTATTGAAGAACTGTACTGGTTCCCACTGAGACACACACACAGACACACACACACACAATAAGAAAACAGTACATTTATTATTAGTAATATAATAAGATGATAGCATTTGGATGGAACACTAGTCCTTTAATTCTGATTCATCCTGTGTTAGATATTTTTATTAAAGCTGTGACAGGGTGTTCCTCACTGGCCTCTTCAGTGGTTATTAAGAATGGACTTGTGTTACCTCGATGCCCTCAGCTTCATATTCCTCCTGCTCAGCCTTCAGTGTGAGCTGGATAAACAGCTGCTGGAGCTTCTCATTGCAATAATTAATACAAAACTGCTCAAAACTGAAACATAGCCATGTACACGTACACACACACACACACACACACACACACACGCGTATACATGATTACAGACAAACAAACTTCATCCATGTGCTCTTATCTTGCTACAACACACATGTGCAAGGATCACATCCTTCATTACAAGTGTCTATTTGTTTCAGGGGCTAACTGGAGTGTGTGGTGCTTTAATTAGATAAATTATTATCCACATATTCATTAATGATTGATCATTTCATATATTACTATATATGCATAAAAACTCTGAATGTTGGACTGTAGTGGTGGTTGCAGTGATTATATATATATATATTTTATTCCATTATTGATAATATTGACCACAGGAAACAGAAAAGTACCTGTTGACGTAGAAGACCTCAAACCCATAGATGTCCAGCAGTCCAATAACTGTTTTTCTGTTCGAGTCCTAGAAAGGATCATGACTAAAGTTATTGGTTTGTGTTAATTCAGCTGAGACCTAAACAGCCTGGAATTCTGGAGTTTTGAAAAGGGTTTATGAGCCTTAATCTGCTTTTCATCTTTGTTTCCTGACCTGATTCTCGAGTGACTCGTTGATGCGGTTGACCAGCCAGGTGAAGGTGCGTCCATAAATGGCTTTAGCCAGCGCGTCTCTGGCGTAGATGGCATGATCGACAGTGAAAGGACACAGAACCTGGACAACACACATTTACATCTTACAAAACATTCATTTCATTTATAAGAATAGAGCTGATCAGTACTCAGTATTAATTTTCTCAACTTAAGCCTTCCACTGTCATGACTAATTCACCTCACAGGCTCCTAATAAAAGCCAGGATGTTGAGTGAGGGGTTGATGAAGTACCTCATCTGATCTAGCTTCAATCTTCCTGTAGCTCAGAGCCTCAGTCAGAACCTGCACATGGACCCCAATCAGCTGCACAGAAAACAGCAACCTTTAATAACCATTTAAATAAATATCCAGTCATACTCTCTGTGTGTGTGTGTGTGTGTGTGTGTGTGTGGTACCTTCGATACCCAGCGCAATTCAGCATTGGAGTTGAGGACAGCATTGCCCTTGGTATCTCTATCAAACTGGACGTTCCCCAGGTGCAGAACACTTGCAATGGTTCCAAACAGATGCTACAGACATACAGATGTTAAGTACACACACACACACACACACACACACACAGCTCTTCTATAATGTCCTCGTCCTTACCTCAATGTCGCTGAGATCAAAGTGCATGACCGAGAGGGCGTTTTTCACTGATTTCCAGTCGTTCCTGTCGTTGATGGAGCTCACCTTGGCACACTCACCCTGCAGGAGTGCAGCAATAATACAGATATCAGAAATATGACCCTATGTCAGCACATCTCATTCTAAATCTCTATAGTCTACAGAACAAAATGTGTTAGACCTGTAGCAGGTAGTTGTAGTGCTGTGTGTCTCTCTCGAGGCCCAGTTGTCTCAGCAGGTCATCGTCTCCTCCCTCCAGCAGCTGGTAGAAGATGTGGAAATTTCTCTCGCCATGGTTCTGATGGACCACACGTGACTTCTCCAGCAGATAGCTGAGGATGTGACCTCCAACTGCATCTCCCTACAAGAAACGACAGAGGTACAACTTTCAGAAATTAGGAAATGAAGTGACCTCGGGATTAAACCTCAGGAGTACATGTAAAAGTATATTGTCAGCAGGTCATTTTATGTTAATATGACTTATTCACCAGGACCTTATTGTTAGTCACTGGTTATTTAATCTAAAATTAAATTAGATTTGACCTAAATATCTAAAGATAAAGGATATATTTGTAAAACCAGTTCCAACCTGGCAGTCAAACTGAATGTCCATGTACTTTCCGAAGCGACTGGAGTTGTCATTCTTCAGTGTTTTGGCATTTCCAAAAGCCTGAGAGGAAAATTAAATAATTTAATGAAATGATACAGACAACTTCTCTAATAAGAATAATAAGTGCTTCGGGATATTTAAGTATACATAAACAAATACACATAAAAAGCAAATTTACATTAGCATTGTAAGTACAGGATAAATTTACAGTATATCCACCTGGACACTAAATGTCATGGTGTGTGCTGACAAATAGATTTAATAGAATTAATTTACCTTCAAGCTCAATATGATTCTGTTAAACATGCTGCAGCAGTTCACATAATGTCTATACTTATATATTTATAACTATTCAATATTGTATTTTATCTTTTCATATGTTACTATCAATATATACAATCACACTACATATTAAATGTAAAAGCAGGAGATTTGACCTCCAGGATAGGATTGGACATGAGCATTTGGTCCCTGACGGAGTTCAGTAAGGAGCTGCTGGGGCAGCTAACGGCGTAATACTGCAGGATCTTCTTAGTGGCCTCGGTTTTTCCTGCCCCGCTCTCTCCAGAGATCAGAATGAAGTGGTTATTAGCCTCGGCTAGCATGGTCTGGTAGGCGTTATCCGCCAGGGCGTAGCTGCAATGAGGGAGAAGTAAATGCATAAGGAGGTGGAGATTGTGGCTGCAGGGTGGGTTCTGCTGAGGTCTAAAGAACACCTGAGACCTTCATATGGAGTGATTTGTACATTTACATGATTTCGTGTTTGTGTGTGTGTGTTTGTGTGTGTGTGTGCTGCAGCTGGCATATTACAGTAATAGATGTAGAGGCGATTGGTTTATGCACAATGAAAAACAAGACATGTAGAACAAATAGAAACTGTGGTACACACAGACTTACATGTGTGGTGGAAGCTCATAAAAGTTGACCACCATGTACAGGTCCATGTGCCTCTTGCTGTAGATGTCTAACTCTTTGTACGGGTTGACTGAGATCAGTAGGGTTCCAATATAAGTCTTCAAAAAGACAAATAAAATGATACCATAAATCATGGGATTAGTATAGATTTTCAAAATAAAAAGACAGCAGAGATCAAACCCATCCTGCTCTCTCCAGCTCATCATCAGTACAGTGAGAGAGTGAGGTGAAAGGAAAAGCCTGCTCTCTGTGTGCACTCAGTTCTCAGGTCAACCCAAACTCACGTATATCAGGTCCTCAGAGAAACGTTTCTTCAGGTTGTCCAGAAAGGCTGTCTCGCTGTTGTGAGCGTCCAGCAGCACCATGTCCTGGACACCGACTCTGTCTCTGGCAGTAAGCGCCCGCTCCAGGTCCAACTGGCGCACCTTACCTTTTCCTTTCTGCAAATTAGAGGAGTGAACATGATTTCCTTATGCTCTGAATGTGATTTTTTCACCCATGGCACAGGGAACATGTTGCATTTGCACTTTGACACACCTGTAGTAATCATACAACTGGACGAGTTGACAGAAATCCAAAACTGAGTTGTGGTAATCCAACCGCAAAACCTCCCACTGTTTAACTAAAGGGATGTTAGAAAGGCTTCTGTCGTATATGCAGTGTAATGAGATATCCAATTACGATGACCTCTCCGCTCAGGTCTGTATGACTGACAGCATAATTCACTGGGAATCTCATATGAACAAGCATTCCGGTTGCTGGATAGATGCCCAACTGATCGCATTACATCATCTCCAGTTCAGTGGTCTTTAAATACACTGAAATACTGTAAAAAGGTCTTTAAATACACCTAAAAAAAGTAAAATACTACAGCTCTCAAGCACAAGCGTTTAAATCTATAACTATACAGTAATATACACAAAATATTTTGCCTTCATTGTAAAAGCTTCCAGTTACTTCATGATGTTTCACTTTACACAGTGGAAATGTCCCTGGTGCTGTAAGCTGGTAAATAGGATAATATGGAGAATTTGGACTGTTTTGTCAGCGTCCAATAAAAGTCCACAATACTGTATCTCATGAGTGCCTTGGCTTAATATTTCTTTTTCTGGTATAAGCATTTATTAAAATGAAGAATAATATTTTTGAGGTCCACTTTAAACTGGTCAGCATGTAGAAAGAAAAACCCTAACAATATACTGGACGAAACATTTTCTTTGCCCTCTTTTATAGCTCACAATCCTTTCTTCTGTTCATTTTCATGTCTTCTTTTCCCTTCAGTGCTGAGAACCACAAGTTATTTGACTTTCAAATTATAATAGGGAAAAAAAGAGAAACATTAAATCTAATCTGATGAATCAAAGCCCTGGTGAAATCCTGCTCCTACTCCAGATTCACACACACACACCGAATCCTCATTAGCTCTCTACTGAAAGAGGCCGTTTTTTTTTTGTCCTGTAAATTCCCCTGGAGAAAAAGGGTAAAAAATGTCTGGACAATGAAAAAGCTTTTAAAATGCAGTCTACATTCCATTACATATATTCCCTCTGCATATCCTTTCAAAATTTATTCATTAGAAAACATTTAACGTCAGAGTGAATTTCACACTGGCCAGTCTGTGGACAAAGGAGGAGATTTGGCCTATTTGGGCTACGGGAGGAGGATGGAGGGACGGAGAAAGAGGAGAGGGCAAGGGTGTGAGGGAGGGAGGGAGTGAAGGAGGGAGGGTTCTCTGTGTTTGTCTGATCTGAGCCTCTGAAATGAGGCCTTCTTGAGACTAAATAGTGCTGTAACGGTCCGTGTCCAATTAGAGCGCCCTGCGGCTGAACAATGGGGACTTGTTATGAGCAGCACAGTAATATGGACTACAGAACCCCAAAGTTCAGGAACTCTGTGTTTGTGTGTGTGTGTGTGTGTGTGTTTGCAGTGTGAGTTTACCTTGGTTTCAACCTGTAACAACACTAAACCAAGCCTATAATTGCTAAGTGTGATTTGCTCTCAGCTGTCAGTCAATAATTTCAGCAGTTCCACTCACCCAATCACACCATCTCTGTCTCTCCATCCATATCATGCCCTTCAGAACCGACCCCAACACCCCCCCACCCCCCACTCACCCCTCGGTCTAAGCCAAAGAGGCAGGTGAACAATATCATTGAAGGTCCCCCATTTGAGATGTCAGAACTAATCTCAGTCTTGCGGTTATTGTGAAGAGGGTGGAACTCCCACACCCCCACACTTCCCAAACTCCACTTTCTCTCCCATTTGCCATCACTGTTACATGGGAACAGGCTGAACTTGGTGCTGAACAGGAGAACAATGGAACAAGGGACAGAAGGGATGCTAACACTTAAGCATGTGACACATCAAGTGTGATAGAGCACATGGACATCAGAAAGGTCAAAATCGGTTCTGTCCAAAGGAGACCCAAAATGAGACCAAAATGAGGCTTTACTCTTCAGGCATCTTGTGACTTTGACTGGTCTTTCAGGAGAACTTGCGCTGCTCATGGTCAGTGCAGCTGCTACAAAGCTTTCCTGGATTTTCACCAGTTTCATTAAAAAATTAAAAAAACCAACCAAGGTTCATCAACTCAATCACTGCTGTGGCAGATCAGGTCGTGCGGCACATTTCTTGAGCGGCGCAGTGTCTTAATTAAGAGATGGTTCTTCGGCCTAGTGTACTGTGTCCGTCACAGCTGAGTGGAGATGACCTCATCTGAGGGAAAGAAAGAGTCAGAGAGGGAAGAGAGAGAGAGAAAGAGAGAGGGATACTCATCTTCTAAAGTAGGCTAGGCCAAAGAGGGAGAAACACTATCCACGAGAGGATCTCCTGAAGTGACCCATGGGATCCTGTTACGTCCTTATTGAAGAAAGTGGGCATTAAACCTTCAGGGCTGCGTCTTATAGAATAATGATCATAACATGTGACAGACACAGGTGGGAAAACTGTGAAGTGAAAAGTTCACTAATGCTGTAAAAGTATACAATATTAGAAGAGATACACGTGTAATTAATGTGAAAGACAAGGACTATGCAAATTGTGGGAGGTTCAAATAGCATCTGGAGTTTCATTTGATTAGAGCAGTTTTTGGTGTGTGTAGCTGTACAAGGAAGGTTTGTACGTAAGTTTAGTATACACACTGCAACAAAGATCCCCACAAAATCCCCCATTTTTTATGGTAAAAAGTGATATTTGGACAGACACACAAAACATACCAACATCCTTCCAGTTATACCTGCATCTCAGCTGCTGTATGGACCAGTGGCTACTCGTTCCTGTTCTTCCCTAAAGCTCCACTGGAGATGCCACATTTAGACACAGGCTAGCCTGTGTGTAGTCTACATGCTAGCGAGGGCCACAGAAGACCAGCAAAACTCCATTCAGGACTTCAGAACATCAGAATCCACCCATCAGTGCTCTGTAGAGCCTTAGATACTCCAGAATGGCCTGTGATCGCACGGTGATCCATCGAACATTAAGTGTTAGAATTCAGAACTTTCCTGCTTCTTATGATCCACAGAGAAGTTCAAATTTATCTGTTCCAGTAGCATGTACAGTTTCCCCAAGCCCGGTATTTTAAGGCACGTCTCTTCCAGTCTCACCCAGTTTCACCTCTTCTGCTACATTTTTGTACAATATTAAAAGTTCAGACCTTCCAATATCCCTGCTAGTGCATTTTCTGGAACATCAGTCTTCTGTTCATCATGTTAGCATCACCAGGACATCCAGAGCTGGTGTGAACATGTGAACACCTGTCTCAGCACTCAGCTGCTCGAGCTACAGAGCCGGCATGCTAAATCATTCATGGCCTGGTCGGACTGGGGGTTGCAGGCAAGCAGATCTTGTTCAGTGTTTAACTGGGTGTCTCCTAATCTACTGGGTGCAACAAAGATACAGAAACACAATCCATCCAAACTCGTTTACCAGTCCTCCACTCCCTCTGAGCAGCCTCTCCTCCGTGGCCAGTGAGCTACAACGCAGGTCCGGTTACTTACTGATCTTTGATTAGCGAAATGCAATGACACCCAATCACTCACCTATTCAGTAGATTTGAGAAGAATGGTTAACAAGACTGTCGCCATGGCGAACCTCAGTCCTCCACACCACTGACCTCTCAGTACTAAGAAGCCAAAGAATCCATGGTTTACTGTATTAGATTTGATAATTAACTTCTGAATTGATCCTACTGTGATGGAGCAGAACAGAGGCCTTTCAAAATGATGTTTTTGAGAACCTTGCTTTGGATA
The DNA here is from genome assembly GCF_019097595.1 of Hemibagrus wyckioides. Lineage (NCBI taxonomy): Eukaryota > Metazoa > Chordata > Actinopteri > Siluriformes > Bagridae > Hemibagrus > Hemibagrus wyckioides. Next base: position 20,157,686 of record NC_080731.1, read on the forward strand.
CTTGTGGTTCTGATCTTTCCACAAAGTGGACCCAGGACTTACAGACATACAGACTGAAGAGTATTAGATTAGAAGTCCAGTTTGTGAGACTATGTGGCTTAAACTCGCAGCCTAGGACACTGCAGACTTTCTACTCAAACCAAACTTGTTAGCTGTTTCTTGTAGATAAGTCTGGACTCGCCAGGCAGTTTAGCTCCTACACAGTGCAGAACATCAGATGATCTGACACTTCTAATACATGAAGTCCTATACTTGTTCTTCAGATTATTTGACTGTCGGTAAGGAAATTCATCTGCTGATCTTTACAATTTTTGAAAGACAAAATTTTGGCATTAACAGATATTATGAGTGTACCATAAGGTATACACTGATGACTGGAGTGGTGAAGGCCTCCTTCTTCATTCAGCTTTCCACATTCACAGTTGTCCCACTGAAAAACTGTGTTGTCAGGGGTACCTCACACCTCTTACACTGCCACCCTCCCTTTACACTCACACACCCCTCCAGGCCTGTAATGCTTGTCCAACCTTAACAGGCTTTGAGCCGCCCGCTGGGCCCCGGTACCGCACGAGACTCTGCAAATCCCATTACACATGAGTCACAGCATTTGATTCTCTCATTAGAGATTCCAAACAGAGAATAAGGGCGTATTATGACACAGGCTTTGCTGCGTTCCCACCGAAAATCCAACCACATCACCCTCTCTGTCGCTCTCAGTTTCTGATCTGCTCCTTGTCTCAAATCTTTGCTGTTTTGTCTTCTTTTATCAGTATTTTTTCTCATGAAAAGGCCTCACAGTCATTCCCATAACACAATCCTGTCCTGCTTTCTGCATAAGTATACTGCAAATGCAGGTAAACAATTAAATATATGACTCGTTCATGCTGAATATTTGTACATTTTTCCACTAAATGTAACTGATATTAGTTGCTGTAGTGGGAGATCATTACAGCAACATCTCGCCAGATGTTTCACTGTCACCCTTGAACATGAGTGTGATGGTATCTTCAAAAGAAATCAAAGACAACTGGCTCTGACATGCGCCACATTCGCATCACAGGGGGGTGATGAACGGATGATAAAAATGATGACAGAACTGACAAGTCCCTCTCTTGGATGGCATGAGGGTTTAATGTGACTTGTGGACATGGCCAAAGGTCTTCAGCAGGGTCAAGGGGATGACCCAATCATTGCCCCCTGGTTGTGATGTCTCTAAAGGGGTCTGAGAGAGCGAAGCTAAACACACAGCAGTGGAACTAAAGCAGAAGAGAAAGGCGACACACATCCAGTCTCCATAAGACATTTTTATATTTTATAAAAGGCTGAAACATCTTACATAACCAGGACACATGATCACCACACCATGCCTTCAATAATATATATTACAAACTACCATGTTCCTCTGTTGATAACATTTCAGCACTGCACATGCGGTCAGTGTTGTGGTCTTCCTGGAAAGACATACTCATACCTCATGCTTAAAATCTCCTGTAATGTGAACAGACACTCTGACCAAAATCCACTAGACTTTCTCATTTTCATTTATATTATAATCAAGTGTGTGTTGTGTACATACATTATCATTCCTCTGTATTTGTACACTCACTGAGCACTTTATTAGGAACACTATACTAATACTGGGTAGAGTCTCTATCTTTGCACTCAAAACAGCCTCAATTCCTCATGGCATGGGTTCCACAAGATGTTGGAAACATGCCTTTGTGACTCTGGTCAACTCATGTTGACATGAATTGTATCATGTAATTCCTGCAGATTTTTCTGGGGCACTTTCATGCTGAATCTCCTGTTCTACCACATCCTAAAGTGTTCTACTGGATTCAGATCCCAACTCTTATAATCAGATTGAGACGACTTTCGGGGTGCAACATTAACATGCTGGAAGTAGCCATTAGAAGATGGTAAATTGTGGCCATGAAGGGATTCACATGATCAGCAACAATATGCAAATAGGCTGTGGCATTCAAGCCATAACTGACTGGTGTTTATGGCCCACAGTAAGCCAAGAAAACATTAGACCACTTCCACCAGCCTGGACTGTGGACACAAAGCATGCTGGCTGCATGGATTCATGGTGATGCTTCGATAATCTGACCCTACCATCTGTGTGTCATCGGATCAGGCTGCATTTTTCCAGTCTTCAACTGTCCGTTTTTTTTGAGCCACTGCCCACTGCAGCCTCAGCTTTAGACCCCAACATGGTCACACCTGTCTTGAGATTCAATATGTTGTGCATTCAGAGATGCTTTTCTGTGGTTTCAGTGGTTATCTGAGTTAGTGTAGCCTTTCTGTCAGATCCAACCAGTCTGGCCAGCTTAGTTGACCTCTCTCATCAACAAGGGATTTCTGTCCATAAAACTGTAGCTCACTTAATTATTGCACCATTCTGAATAAACTCTAGAGACTGATGTGTGTGTGTGTGTGTGTGTGTGTGTGTGTGTGTGTGTGTAAACCCCAGAAGATGGTGGTCACACCGGCCTATCTGGCACCAACAACCACGCCACAGTCACAATCACTGACATAACATTTTTCTGATGGTCAGTGTGAACATTAGCCGGAGCTGTTGGCCTGTATCTGCATGATATTATGCACTGCTGCCAGTGATAGGAGTGCGACACATTAACAGGCTGATTAGATAACTGCATGAATGAGTAGGTGTACAGGTGTTCCTATTAAAGTGCTCAGTGTATATCCTATAGATAGATAGATGGGATGATTCATTGATATATTTAGTGACTACACAGTAAATCCTTTTGGTAAAGGATGTCCATTTACTATATGAAAATAAAATGATGTTAAAGGGCATTGTCCTTGTCCTTTAGGAACAGTGCTGTTCTGTCCACACTAATACTTTTTGCTTTTTTTTCTAGATTTCTAACAAATTGCAATATTTTTCCACAGATTTTCCATAGTCTGTGAAGCTTTCGGTTCAGATTCTCAAGCCCAATTATTCAGATCTGCAAAAAGCAAACATTTGAAGAAACATTTAAAGTGTATAAATTACATTTTTAAATGACTTTGTTTAATCTACATGAAAGAAGATGAGGTGATTTTTACTTTATGTAAAAAAAGAGCAGTAGGTTATACTAAACTATACTAAATTAGGTTACCACGAATGTCCAACCTAAAAATCCTGCATGTAGTACCATAATACATCAGTTAATTAAGTTTCTAATAATAATAATAAAGATGTTTTGCTTATTCTTAAAATAATAATCTCCTGCCAAATAGTCCTAAACAGAAACTTTCCACAGTTCTGTACACAATAATAGGACTGCTACAGATTTATTTCACATGAAGAACCTTTCAGTCAGAGATCCAGTCATTTATTTTGGTGTCACAGTAAACTAAATAATAATCTTCCACCATCACGATCCTTCTACATAATGCTTTTTTTGATGCACCATACACCGATCAAGCAGTTCTTTAGAAAACGGAGAGTTAGTTCGTCTATATCCTATTTTACCAAACTTACTGAACTTATTTTTCTGGCCCCATTATTGTGTAATGAGCAGGCCTGACGGCGCTAGGACCAGGAGGAGGCCCGGGATGGGTTTCCTTTCTGTCCGTTACTCCGCATTGATCGTTGTGACGTGGCGGATTCACCATCTGTAAACTCCCAAAGGGCTGAGAGTCAATTAACGCCCATCTCCCCTCAGGATTACCCCGGACTGGACTGAACAACGGTGCATCATCTCTACCCTCATTACACTGATAGATCTACAGGCACTTTACACAAAAGCAGTGTTTAACAAACACCACCCTGTTTCAAAACATATACAATAAGGTACATATATTTATTACAGTAAAGGGCTGTAGGATAATCTGCAGGACAGAATGTCAACATCTACAGCATCTACACTGGAGACTAAATGTTATAGCTTCCCTTTAGTTCCCTTTTTAATAAAGAAATCAGCACAGGACTCCGGCACTATACAGTCAGCATACAGATTTAGATGGATAGATACTTTATTCATCCCAAAGGGAAATTTAGTAAGTTAATGAAAATTGACTTGAAAAACAGCATGATGATGGGACTCAGTGTGATAATGTGTCTGTGTGATGATGGGACTCGGTGTGATAATGTGTCTGTGTGATGATGGGACTCGGTGTGATGATGGGACTCGGTGTGATGATGGGACTGATGATGGTGTGACTAAAATCATTAAATACCCGCGCGCGCGATTATTCAGCAATAACTACAAAACAAACGCCTAGCCAGGGTTATATTTTCCAGGATATCTGGAGTGCTTTAGTGGTTTTGTGTTGAGACAGTAGCATGTTGTCACATAATAATCTGAGTGAAATGGTCTCGTGCTCTCCTGACTACCGCGCGCCACTTTGCGCCCGATTTCCCGCTGCAGCGCGCGCGCCCTACAGAGGCGCCCAGTGTGCGCATTTACACCTGTTAAAGCCTCACACTGAGCACAGCAACACTACCGAGCACACAGCAACCCCGACACCACCTTCACACCGACACCACCTTCACACCGACACGGACACGGCACGGAGCGCTTAAAAGATAAACTCTCAAAGATCACCTTTTTTCCTATTCTTTATTATTAACATTATTATATGTTTCCATGGATTAGCCAAAGGAGTGGACCTACACGTGAGGGATGATTTGCAAAAACAGATTTCTGAAGATGATCAGAGGGTTAAGAGCGAAACTTTATTTTGAACGTGATTTTACAGAAGCGCGTGCACAAGGAGACACAACTCATTCCAAACACTTTGAACGGGAAATAAAATAGAAAGTAACTCGTTGCTTTAAAAAAAAAACTTAGCAACAAGTAACCTGAGTAGCGCGGATTTAAAAAAACAAAACAAAATCTAATTAAACTGTGCGAAAATTCTCCTAATTAACACCGGAGAAAAAGTTATTACAGCCGCAGCAGCTGCGCTTTTTTCCCGCACTGCGCAGGCGCGTATCTTAGTCTCTCAACGGCAAGGGTAGAGGAATACGACACAGCGCATGCGCACGACTGGCTCTCCAACCGGACCCGTAGAGGGAGCACTGCGCATGCCCAGGACTCTCTCCTCGAACAGGGCTGAATGAAGAGGGAAATTTAAAAAACGGTTCCAGGGACCGGGAGAGCTGGACTACTGCATCTCTCAGCTCACATCACACTTTATCCTCATTTCACTTCAGCATCACAGGTGAGAATGGGGTCACACCCTTATTTATGTCTCATTTAAAGGGAGAATATTAGCAGACGTGAGGAATAATAATAGTTCCAGGTTTCCTTTGACAGCTGAAGGTGAATGTCAGCTTGTCATTCTGTAAGAGGTTCAGGTTAGAGGATCAGATATCAGGTACCACTCTGAGGCTCCGCTCCTCTGTTTATTAGGATCTGTTCTGATATATAATCTGTTTTCAGCATTTTTATCATCTGTTTATTAAGACTTGTTCTAGTGGAATATAAATGTTAATATTTCTGTCTTGTGTTAGGAAATGATTGAAGCTGGTTGTACAGACAGGATGTCAGGACTGATGACAAATTCAGGACATAATCCCAACTCAGCGCAGGACTACAGGTAAAAACTACTGATCTTTTCTTCTTTTGGATGAACAGATTACACAGAATATTCAACATGTGTTAAATTCCGTGTGTATATAAATCAGGGTTTTAGGAAATGTGTTTAAAAAAACAAAGAAAAAAAAGAAAAGATGCAGGATTTTTCATAAGAAAAAGATCTGATAAAACGTTTATATTTTTTAATTTTGCCAAAAAAAATGATGGAATAGTGATTTATAAACAGAGCGCACAAATTGTCTTAGAGACCTTTTCGTGTTTTGTTGTGTAAACTGAAACAGGCAGTTTGTGAAAAGAGCAAGCGAATCATTTTTGGTCCTGAATGAACGTGTCAGAAAGCATCAGGTTCGAGGTGCACTACGCCCCCCCCCCATGTTTTCGGGGACACTTAACCGTTTGCATCAGTGAGCAAATAAAATCATCCCTTCTTCCGTCCACTTTGTAACTTCACTCTAATTACCGCAGGGTTACAATGAGATGTCCCACATGCTAATCTTTCCTGAGGATGTGATCTGACTCTCCTCGATACTGCTGAGTTTCTTGACCTGAGCAGACAGTGCTAGTTTATCAGTGACTGCGGATTTCTGTACACGTGTGCATTAATATAATGGAGTAATGATGATGAGGACGTGTGGAGAGCATCGAGCAGGGTCTAATTAAGATTTTAATCCAGGTTTGTGTTAAACACTCAGGGTTACGGTGGTGTGGTTTGCTCTGTGTAATGACCTCAGGGTTTCATTTCTCTGTTGCTTTGGATAACCCGCTCCTCATTTCAATAGAAAATTTATTCTGTTTGTACCAAATGTTTATTATAATAAAGGAAAGAGTGTTTTATTCATTTCCTCATGAAGTCCAGCAGTGATGTATCCATGTATGGTGGACAGAATACAAACAACTGTCTAACAAATATGAAAAGCTTTAGTTTAGTTATATTTATTATATTTTATTATATAAAATATATATTTTAAAAGGTCATACTGGTTATTGCACCTGTACTGGCTCGTTCTGAACAGATGGCCAATAGGAAGTCTTGATCAAACACCACAGAGGCTTCTTCACTTTGTTTCAGACTCATCAGGCCTGCAGTGTAGTGTTTCATTAAAGAATGAAAGAAAATTAGATATAATGATGGTATGATGATGACCAGGTGTCACACAAACAAGTGTCTATTGTATAATAACATTAAGCAGCTGTTAAACCCTGTGTGTGGTGTGGAGGTGTCATTTCTGCGGTTTGTACCTCAAAGCTTCAGTGTAAAGTTACACTCGACCGTGTGTGTCGTGTGTCGTGTGTGTGTGTGTGTGGTGGATGATTATTCATAGCCTCTTTAATGGGGCAGGCCGGGCGGCCGGAGGCCACATCCCGAATCTCTCCTCTCCACTGATGTAATTTATTCAGGTGACAGACAGAAAGTGTGCCTTATTTACCCCCTCCCCTACCCATCTACCCCCTCAGGCAGTGTGTAGCCCCCTCAGAGCCCTGGGGGAGGGGCAGGAAGGCCCGGCTCAGGGTGGAAACAGGGCAGCCAAACAGATGGCATCCTATTTGTGTGAGGCCTGTCATTCCAGCAGATTAATGCAAGAGGGTTGGTTAAAGAAAAAGAGCGACAGACAATCAGGGGCTGGAGGGGGGGAGGGAGGAGGGAGGAGAGGAAAACAATAGCGCCACGTGCCGTGGTGCAGATTTTGTCGTTCACTGACACAATAGGTGATCATTTTTCAACGAGGCCAGACCAACTGTTGCAGACGGCGCGAGCCCCGTTAACTGCGTTTCAAACGATCCCATGTTTATGTACGATTCGGCCAATGGCTGACGAGCACCACGAGTCACCTGACTCAGCTGTGTGTGTGTATCTGCATGAAGGGGGGTCACTACAGTGTCTGCAAAATAACCGAAAATAGTGAGGGTTGTCATAGCAACCCCAATTATCAGGCTCAATAGTGAGCAAGTGGAGAGGATTGGAGGGCCTCTTTCTCTCTCTCTCTCTCTCTCTCTCTCTCTCTCCTCCTTTCACTGCACTCTTGAAGCAATGTAAATGTTTTTCTTTTTTTTTCTTTTACCATACAAATATTTTTTTCTGAATTATTCAAGATTGAACGATTAATTTAATTAGGAAACAACTAAAATTTATTGACAATCCGTTTGAAAAAAAAAACAAAACAATAACTATCAATAGAGAATATTTTATTGTAGTTTTTTTAAAGAATGCACTGATAAACATTTATAAAGATATTTATATCATAATAAATAAATCCTGACTGTTTGGAGGATAAAATGTTTTGTTTCCCAGTCAAACTTTAAAATCTTCTCCTTTTGTAAATCAGTATAAAGTGTATTACTTCCTTTATGCCAAATTAAATGTTGTGTGTGTGTGTGTGTTCATGTGTGTGTGTGTGTGTGTGTTTAGACTCCTGACCTCAGATACGTCTGAACTGTGTAAGTTTGACCCCGGTGACCTGCAGTCTCTGACCTGGCTGACCTCAGTGGACGTCCCACGTCTGCAGCAGCTCCGCGCAGGCCGAGCCGAGTTCAGCATGAGCGCTCAGGACCAACTGCATGCAGGTCAGCACACACACACACACACACACACACACTTACTTTATATAAAGAATATAAAGATCAATCTAAACGATATAGTGTCATGATGTTGACTGTGTGATTACAAACCTACAGCAGCTCAGCTGAGTAACATGAGCGTGGCTGGAGGAGGGACATCCATGGTCCATCTGCAGAGTAACATGCAGCACAGCCCTCTGGGAATCAGCACTGTGAGTTACACTTGATGACATGTTTCTATACACGACTTCTGTACTGGACTATAACATGCTGTAGCTTCAGTGGATATCCTGAGGTATTAAACAGTTTCTCTGACTGCTGCTGTTCCTCAGATGCCGCAGTTTTCTCCCAGTTTTCCGTCTCCTGCTTCGGTCTATCAGACCTCTTCCCAGCAGGTGATGACTTTCTCCCAGTCCAACCAGCAGGTACTTCACTCACACACCAGCCACATCCTAAATTACAGCTGCTGTTTCTAACCTTCTATCTTTTGCTTTCTAGGATGAGTGTTTAGGATACTGTGATGCTTTCAGTTTTTTGTATAGTATTAGAGATGCTGAAATGTTTAAGCGTGTCACACCTGACTGTTCTCTAACAGATCTGGTAACAGTAAAGTCTAAATAATAGAGCGCGACATGCTGATTCCCTCCTGTGTGTTGTCTGTGATGTCAGTGTTCTCCTGGAGGACTCTACAGCAACTTCAACAACCAGAGTTTATTCACACAGCAGCAGATCCACACTCCACACAGCCAGGAGACACAGCCCAAAACCTTCCCCAAGCCCATCTACTCCTACAGGTGAGCCACCAGGCAAATCCATCATACACCATACACACACACACACACCACTCATATGGTCAGCAGAGATCCACTGTGTAGTGTTTCCACCATATCCTGCATAGAAACAAGAGTGCCAGCCAAGTACAAAGATCACAAAGGATTCCCTTTATCCATACATGAAATTTTACACCACAAAAACAGCACAAAATTAGCTGCTGTCCCTTAGATTTTTATGTAGTGAGAAACATTACAGAGAAGAGGACTAGTGCTGAAGGTAAAATCTGCTGTTCCATCTTTCCCTAGCTGCCTGATCGCGATGGCTCTGAAGAACAGTAAGACAGGCAGTCTCCCGGTCAGCGAGATCTACAGCTTCATGAAGGAACACTTCCCCTACTTTAAGGTGAGTCTTTACAGAACTATACGGAGCGTGTGGAAGAGAATCAGCACTAAACGGGTCTGATTTAGCAGAACAATGCTGACTCTTCTGCTTTGAATTCTCTTGGACGGTCAGACAGCACCAGACGGCTGGAAGAACTCCGTGCGGCACAATCTGTCTCTGAATAAATGTTTTGAGAAAGTGGAGAACAAGATGAGCGGCTCGTCGAGGAAGGGCTGCCTGTGGGCTCTCAACCCGGCCAAGATCGACAAGATGGAGGAGGAGATGCAGAAATGGAAACGTAAAGACCTAACAGCAATCCGACGCAGCATGGCCAACCCAGGTCAGTATCAGTAACGCAGCAGGTTCTGTTCCTGTAATCAGACAAGCTAATGGATTTGATTTAAATGTGTGTGCCTGAATCTCTGCTGTTCCCCTCGTCTCCTTCCTCAGATGAATTAGACAAGCTGATCACAGATCGTCCAGAGAGCTGCAGACGGAAACCGCTGGATCCTCAGCTTGCTCCTCCTCAGCCGGTTCTGTCTCTGCAGTGTCTTACTGTTCACCATCAGCTCCAGCTGCAGCTCCACGCTCAACCCCAGATAACACCGACATCTCCGGCTCCTGCTCAGACACCACCACTCCACCCTGTACCTGAACTCGTCAAACAGCCGCCGCTGCCACCACCACAACCTGCAGAGATCTTCAGCGTCCACAGTGATGTCCATTCTGAGGTGGATGCTCTGGACCCTAGTATCATGGACTTCGCCTTACAAGGTTGGAGACAAGTTTTGTTGAATTTTTCAATGAAATAAAGAGTTGATGTCATAAACAGTGATGGAAATGATTAGTTTTTAAAAATCAAAGATGACAAAGATGTGGCTGATGAATGTTAATACACAACAGGGGTAAAGTATATTAACACAGCGTACTATCTAGGTGAAGTAGAACTACAGTATTGGACACGGACATCCTTCAACATTTGTCTCATCTTGGCAGTGTTAGATTAACAGTGAAGTGTGTGTGCTAATAACTGGAGGACATCATACTATGATATTAAAGACCCTCCCTCACTGCTCCTTGTCTGTCTGCAGGAAACCTTTGGGACGAGATGAAGGACGACAGCTTTAACCTGGATGCTCTGGGTTCCTTCAGTAACTCCCCCCTGCGTCTCTCTGACTGTGATCTGGAAGGTGTGAGCACCACGCCTGTGTCCAGCGCTGCTGAGATTCCCTTCTCAGGCGTTTACACATCTTACAGCACGGTGGATGGATTCACCAACCAGTACATCAACACACAAGGCAGCAGCAAACCCATCGTCCTACATTAAACACACACACACACACACACACCCCTACCAAACAGCAAAGACCAGCTTTACTCCAAAGGACCATAAACAAAGGAAACCGTGGGTTTTGATTATTTCATCATTATTCTTCCTTTTAATTTTCTCATAAGCCAAACCATACTGTATCAATGGACAGCTTTCCTTACACACACTACCAGTGACGCAGAACCTCTGGATCTCTAATGGTACAAAAAATAGGACAAGCATAATGTTCAACTCAAATCAGTCTCCAGCGCTGAGAGAAAAGTAAACCAAACAGCAAATTTCTGGAAGAGAAGAAATATATGAATGCTTATGTACATACAAGTCTCCATAGATACAGCTACATTTGGACGTTGTACATTTTGTCTGCACCACATGTTAGCAGAGCTTAGAATAGACATGTGCTGACATTATGTTATACATCACAGTCATAAACCTTTAGCCTTTGATTACAGTTTATTTCTACATACATGATGTAGAGTCTCAGCAGGCAGTGGTGTATTGAAGCGTCTCGGTGTATCAGCGATCAGCACATGTCTGTTCCTAATAAAAGTCTGCTAACTAAAGAGAAAACGTCATGTTTATATCCGGTGCTTTGGATATATCCCCCTTCAGGTGCTTCGTGTACATTTTAAGGCTGTAACTAAGCTACTTCCTGTTTTATTAAAAGGGAATACACTGTGTTTTTATTTTTCACGTTTGCATGTTAGTGTGTTTTCCGTAGCTTGTGTGTCTTCTGTTGTGTTGTAATAGGCAGCAAGTCTCCTCTGTAATTATTGATTATTTATATTTCTAAGCCAGATGAAGAACGGTGTGTGCTCACTGTAAATACCTACACATGTCCAAAATGATTACTGGTGATCACAGACACTCTCTGACAGCAAATTCTTCCACATATTAAAGGACTTTCCCAGCAATTTCTAAAGCATATCCATATATAAGCGTGTACAGTATGTTTCAGACATACCCTCATGCAGCACTGAGTAAAGGGGTAAAGCCACTGTGGGTTAATAACACATAATAACAAATATAATAATCAGGAGAGACAGCGCGTGTGTGGGAACGTTTAGGTCGTTTTATTTGAGGAATACATCATATGGCAGTCTTTTTAAAAACATCCTGATAGACAGTAAAATTCAGGCACTTTATTAAAAATATTTTCCAAAATCACTAGTGATGTTTTTTCTCAATCCAGCCTCCAAAGCTATAGTCTAAAGCACATTGTTTAACTACAGCAATCACTACTGATCTCAGTGTGAACGCTAACCATGTGACATACATGACACTCAGATCTCCCTCCACTACTGATCTCAGTGTGAACGCTAACCATGTGACATACATGACACTCAGATCTCCCTCCACTACTGATCTCAGTGTGAACGCTAACCATGTGACATACATGACACTCAGATCTCCCTCCACTACTGATCTCAGTGTGAACGCTAACCATGTGACATACATGACACTCAGATCTCCCTCCACTACTGATCTCAGTGTGAACGCTAACCATGTGACATACATGACACTCAGATCTCCCTTCGAACCCGTTTCCTTTAGTGAAATGAGCTAAAAGGCGTACACTGGCAGGTTTCTGTTTAAAACACATATACACTGTTTAAAAACAACTAAACCTGAGTTGGTGCACAAATATATACACATTTAAAACCCCTAAATGGTTCACGCAGGTTCAGAGGTTCTCCTCATTAAAACGACACGTACAGCAGTTTGTTTCTTTGGCATGCCAGCACACTTTCCCTGAATCAACACTAATTGTGCGTGTGTAATCTTTCAGCTTAAAGCTTGACTGGTACATTCATTCCCACTAGGGGTGAAAAACACAGGTTTTGAACCCAGAAGCACTTTAGAGTTTAGCTTTTAACCTGCTGAGCTGTTGTGCGTTAATAAGGACTGAACTCGGTAATGCCAAGGCTCTGCAGAACTGAAGTGTGTGAAGACACCCCGGGGTCTAGAGTCTTTATACTGAAATAGTCATAATGATAATTATAGTGTGCAAGTCGTGAAATGCAGACGGAGCTTATGGAAAAAGGTGGAGGTGCTTGGTTTTGTGCGTTCATTTCAAGGCAACACTGGTGGTAAAAAAACAAGTTAAACAGCTTACAGAAATAGTTAGACAAAAAGCAGATATTTCACAACGTTTTTAGTGCGAAATGCCCAATACGTGAACACTGAACACTCAAGTGGCTTTGTCCATTATGTGTGCGTATGTTTTGTGTGGAGTCTCTCTGATCCTTATAAACACAACTTACTTTCTTACCTGCTTTTTACCTACATAAGCCCAGGCAGAATGCCAGAATGCCCACTGATGATAACGAATGCCCACTGACACTGGCACTGAGCTGACTGGTGTGTTAATGTGTGTTACAGTGTTAGCTGGTGTTGGTCGAGTTGTCCATGGTGGCCAGCAGGTGGGAAATTTTGGCTCTCTGAGATGGAGTGATGTTCTGGGCCATGTGGATGATGCAGTCCATGGCTACTTCTGGATTGACCTCCACGAGACTGTGAAATACCAGACAGAGTTCATACTGAGTTACATGAACCAGCTAAAGCTTCATGCATTACATCTGGAATTAACTCTGGGCCTTTGTACACATTTAATCACGAGCTGAATTCAGTTGATTAATATATTATTTTCTTTTGTTACACAAGTACATCATACTGTACATTCAATTTACTTTTGAAAAAGTTGATATCATTGCAAATAACCAGGCATTTTCCTCAGTTACCTGCAGATGTTTCTGAGAGCGTGTTATTTACTTGTGTATATATTTAAGGGTGTATTAGTTACCTGCGGATGTGTCCGAGGGCGTGACAGTTACCTATCTATTTGTCTGAGGTTGTGTAGGTTACCTGCGGATGTGTCCGAGGGCGTGACAGTTACCTATCTATTTGTCCGAGGTTGTGTAGGTTACCTGCGGATGTGTCCGAGGGCGTGACAGTTACCTATCTATTTGTCTGAGGTTGTGTAGGTTACCTGCGGATGTGTCCGAGGGCGTGACAGTTACCTATCTATTTGTCTGAGGTTGTGTAGGTTACCTGCGGATGTGTCCGAGGGCGTGACAGTTACCTATCTATTTGTCTGAGGTTGTGTAGGTTACCTGCGGATGTGTCCGAGGGCGTGACAGTTACCTATCTATTTGTCTGAGGTTGTGTAGGTTACCTGCGGATGTGTCCGAGGGCGTGACAGTTACCTGTCTATTTGTCCGAGGTTGTGTGGGTTACCTGCGGATGTGTCCGAGGGCGTGACAGTTACCTGTCTATTTGTCCGAGGTTGTGTGGGTTACCTGCGGATGTGTCCGAGGGCGTGACAGTTACCTGTCTATTTGTCCGAGGTTGTGTGGGTTACCTGCGGATGTGTTTGAGGGCGTGACAGTTACCTATCTATTTGTCTGAGGGCGTGACAGTTACCTATCTATTTGTCTGAGGGCGTGACAGTCACCTATCTATTTGTCTGAGGGCGTGACAGTCACCTATCTATTTGTCTGAGGGCGTGACAGTCACCTATCTATTTGTCTGAGGTTGTGTTGGTTACCTGCGGATGTGTCCGAGGGCGTGACAGTTACCTATCTATTTGTCTGAGGTTGTGTTGGTTAACTGCGGATGTGTCCGAGGGCGTGACAGTCACCTATCTATTTGTCTGAGGGCGTGACAGTTACCTATCTATTTCTCCGAGGTTGTGTAGGTTACCTGCGGATGTGTCCGAGGGCGTGACAGTTACCTATCTATTTGTCCGAGGTTGTGTAGGTTACCTGCAGATGTGTCCGAGGGCGTGACAGTTACCTATCTATTTGTCCGAGGTTGTGTAGGTTACCTGCGGATGTGTCCGAGGGCGTGACAGTTACCTATCTATTTGTCCGAGGTTGTGTAGGTTACCTGCGGATGTGTCCGAGGGCGTGACAGTTACCTATCTATTTGTCTGAGGTTGTGTTGGTTACCTGCGGATGTGTCCGAGAGCGTGACAGTTACCTATCTATTTGTCCGAGGTTGTGTAGGTTACCTGCGGATGTATCCGAGGGCGTGACAGTTACCTATCTATTTCTCTGAGGTTGTGTGGGTTACCTGCGGATGTGTCCGAGGGCGTGACAGTCACCTATCTATTTGTCTGAGGGCGTGACAGTTACCTATCTATTTCTCCGAGGTTGTGTAGGTTACCTGCGGATGTGTCCGAGGGCGTGACAGTTACCTATCTATTTGTCCGAGGTTGTGTAGGTTACCTGCGGATGTGTCCGAGGGCGTGACAGTTACCTATCTATTTGTCCGAGGTTGTGTAGGTTACCTGCGGATGTGTCCGAGGGCGTGACAGTTACCTATCTATTTCTCCGAGGTTGTGTAGGTTACCTGCGGATGTGTCCGAGGGCGTGACAGTTACCTATCTATTTGTCCGAGGTTGTGTAGGTTACCTGCGGATGTGTCCGAGGGCGTGACAGTTACCTATCTATTTGTCCGAGGTTGTGTAGGTTACCTGCGGATGTGTCCGAGGGCGTGACAGTTACCTATCTATTTGTCCGAGGTTGTGTAGGTTACCTGCGGATGTGTCCGAGGGCGTGACAGTTACCTATCTATTTGTCTGAGGTTGTGTAGGTTACCTGCGGATGTGTCCGAGGGCGTGACAGTTACCTATCTATTTGTCTGAGGTTGTGTAGGTTACCTGCGGATGTGTCCGAGGGCGTGACAGTTACCTATCTATTTGTCTGAGGTTGTGTAGGTTACCTGCGGATGTGTTTGAGGGCATAGTCCCTCTTCAGGTATTTGATGTTTTCCCTGATGGCTGACCGCAGCCCCTCCTGCTGTGACAGATGTTTCTCCAGCCACTCCACCACTGCTTTATTATTGTCCCACAGGTAAGCCTGAACAATAAATAAAGCCCTCATCATTCTGCTCCACAGATCTCACTACACTCCAAAACCTGAATCAGATATTTAAACATCCTAGCCATGTTAACAAGCATATATCCACATATTTTAATTTGCTAATAACAAAGATGAAGAAGTTTAACATAAATGCTAAAATTATCTAAGATAAGATACTTGAAATACTTTATTATCTTAAGGTGCTATTTGGGTTATAAAAACTAATACTTTACATTATAATAATTTAAAATCTTTCAACATAGCCCAACCGAGGATTTCTTTCCACCTTTGTTTTTATAAACCTGAGAAGGCATTACTGTGAGCAGGGTTTATTGTCTCACTTTGACGGTTCCCTCCGTCTCAATGAACCAGCGGCGCAGCATGGACTTTATATGGCCGTTGCTCAGGTCTCTGTTGGCCTGAACAATTTCACTCTTCACCTTCTCCTCCAGCAGGAGGCGCCGCAGACGCCAGTAAAAAAATGACCGAGCATTCTTCCAGTCCAAGATATCCTACAACACACATGACCAGGGCAAACCATCAACATTTATACAGTCAGTAAACAGCATTAAAGATGTTCTGATTAGCAGCTTGGATTTAAATAGTCCATGTCAAATATCTCACATAAATAATAATAGAGATATGTTATTATTAGCCACTTACCAATAACTACAGCCTTACCATATAACATTAAATTCAGATTTATCTGTAATCTTTGCTTAGAGGTTTTCGTCTCATTTTCTTTCTCAGTGTTTAATTTCTACTTTTATTGCAATCACTGTATAAAGTTGTTTATGCTTCTTCTGCCCATCACTCAGATCAGACACGGTCGGTTAAGATCGAGTAAATAATCAATGTTTTGTAGCTACTAAATAAAATGAACCTGTGGATTAATCTTGACTACATATTTCCTTAATCCACTATTTTTTTTTTTTTTTTTAAAAAGAGAACTTTAATGTTGGCTTTAACGTTAATGAACTCTTAGACTAATATTGAAGGTCTTGAAATTAATACGACTGGACACATTTATATTATTTTTTCATTTTCTTTAAGCAGATTATATACATTACCGTGATGACTCCTTTCTCCTGCATCCTCCCGGGTGTGTCGTGGAGGTCGACAAACTGTACAGCCACCTGGTGGTAGATGGGCAGCAGAAACTCCTCTCTGCCTCTGAGCCCAGCCTCCACATCACTGCGCTCCTTCTCTGACAAATCTGCAGAACCTGACGAGTAAGAAAACACAGACACAAAATGAAGCAAAAACACTATACAAAAAAAACAGAAAATTTAGCTTTCAACACACACACACACACACACACACACAGAGCCTCTATAATATGAATGTCCACTCACTGAGCTGCTGGGCCAGTTGGGAGTACTCAGGGTCGAGCCTCTTCATGGTCTTCAGCAGATCCTTCCTTCTGAACTTAATCTCCACCGTCCCCTCGGGCTCTAACACTCCTCCCCTACACGTGGACATATAGACCGGTGTGTGAAAGCCAGGAAATAGACTTAAAGAAGCAATGAAATCTCAGTAGAAACCGTGTCATGAACCTACCTGCACTCCCTGTCAGCATAGAGCTCCATGTACTGTGGGTTGATGGTGGGGTCGATCACTACCCATGAGCCTCCTCTCAGCTCAGCGTGTGGGGGGATGTAGACCAACACGGGCTGATGGAACTCCCTCAGGGCATCCACAATGTATGCACCAAACTTTAGCACCTGGTCATACATGTCTGACAGACAGGAAGTTAAAATAATAACACTGAATATTCTTTTTCCACAGCCTTTGTTTTCCAGGAGTGTGTGAGTGATGTCCAGCTACACAAAATAATTACAGGTCCTGCACTACACAATTATATGGAATTAAATGCATTTGGTATTATTACAGTAATCAGTGATCGTCACTGAGGACAGTGATGGATGATAGCATTAGATGGTAGATGGAGATCTTTTGTACCTTTCATGCCACCAGAGAAGCCTCTCCAGTTGGCGAACACCATGAGTGGAAGTTTCTCTCGGTTAAAGTCCTTCATGGCCTGAGCAGTTTTATAGGCTGAGTCCGGGAACCACACCTGCCCCGCCTGCTGCACAATCTGACACACACACACACACACACACACACACAGGCAGTTACATAAATAAGCCAAGGCTCCTTGTATTATATCCAGAGTGACCAAGTCAGTATAAAGTCTGTTTATATGCTTTGAGTAATCACTGAAGACTCATAAGAGAAAGTAAATAAAAGCTTCACTGATCTATTTGTGCTGCTGTGCACGTCACTCACCCTCGCCTCGGAGTCCAGATTGGCCGGATCTGCTGGCACGGTGACCTCAACAGTCCGTGTTTCCACGGTGATGACCCCAAGGGGAATCCCTCCCAGTCTGTGACATGCAAATGATTTCAGTGAATAATAAAACATAATGGCTGAAAAGTAGAGGGAATTGTGGGTAATCTCACCTGGCCCTGCCCACCACCACCGTTTGAGCCCAGGTGGACATCACCTCCCTGAAAGTGCCCTGGTCAAAAAACCCAGTCTGCCATGCCCCCCTCACACCTACAAATACAAATACATGATCAATAAAAATAGAAAACAAAACCTTACAATTATCAGTTTATTAATTACAATTATTTAGGAATCATACAGAGTGTGATCTGTATGTGTATATATATATATATATATATATATAAAAAAATATGAATGACTTTTATAAGACTCTCTATATATGACTCTCTACATCACAAACTTTAGCACTTCAGTGTAGAGGGTTTTTAATGCTATACAGTGTAAGACATTCAAATACCATCATTAACAAGGTAATAAAGGTTACTAGAGATTATGAACAGGGTTGTTATAAGGCCTCTCACTGGGATGGGGACGACCAGAGAGCATCCAGCGAGGGTCATAGGGAGTCTTGGTAGGGATAAACTCAATCTCTCTATCCACTGGATCAGTAGGGGGCATCAGAGGTGCAGGACTGTGCTTATTCTAACAACACACATCATATCTCATTAAAAAGAAAGAAAAATTAAATTAAAATCTATGCTAAGCTATGATAAAACATGATTAGGTGACACCATTCAGTTCAACACAGTTCAATATAATATTACTACTAGTTTTCTTTCAATCCATGACTTTTATATTAAAATGTTTACGCACAGAATCCTCAGTAATCTGAAAAGACATATGCAATTATACTTATTTGTGTAGAAATGTGGTGAAATAAAGAACACTAATGTTCTCAGAATGTGTGAGCATGTGGGTGTTCAGCTGGTGCTCTCCTGATGCCTTTATTTAGTTTCCTTCAGGATGTTCCCCTCAGTCTGAAACTGACCTTGGGCATGTAGGAGAGCCACTGCAGGATGGTGAAAACACCCTCGAAATCGTCCGGCACTGTGGTGTGTGTGACGCCGTTGTTGTGCATGATCTGCACACCACCCAGCTGGTTGTTGGAGGTGTAAACCTCACGACCTAGGACCTAACAATCGCACAAAGATAACAAAAGCTGAAAAGGTTTTACACACAAAAAACCATGCCATGTATTAATATATTAACAAACTAACAGCATTGGCCACAAATAGAGGAGGAAGATGTTTCCTAAAAGATGAAAGATAATGGTAAACAGTCTGTATCTAATCATGTGGATAAAGCATTAGCACCTTGTTCAGAGCTCCTGCCCCAGTCAGAATGATGTGGGAGTTTTCCACCTGGATGACCCTCTGTCCCAGTCTGACCAGGTACGCACCGATACCTATCGCCCGACACGTCACCTACACCACAAAAACATTATCAACACAGCCCTGACAATCTAACACAACCAGCTGTGCCTGCAGGAGGACCAGAAATAAACAGGAAGAGCTCACCATACTGATAGTGATGATCTCCTCATACGCCTGTGACGACTCGCCCGCTATCATCCCTGACCCTCTGAGGTTCTCTACACCAAGCCCATCTTCCTTCCCAATGATGTCCGTGATGATGTACCTGCAGCAGTCAACAGTCAAGGCAGCTGCTTTATTGTGCATTATGACCCAGTGTAGAATATTTAGTTTATCGTTAAGAGGAACAAGCTGAATAAGAAATCTAAAAGCATTTAAGAATTCTAGTTTCTGTTGAAGGAAGAAAAGTCACACGAACATCCACACAATATGTAAAGGAATAAAATAAAACTGAAACACAATATATAACAGAGTGTAACACACAACTGACCTGGACTCCCCTCCCTCCTCCACATGACGGCAGTGGATGGAGTTGGATGAGCTGATGCGAGTGTAGTCCTGAGGTGTTAAATATAAATACTTAAAACCCTGCAGATAAAAGAGAAACACACACAGAACAGTGAGGGAACACCACAACACAAACCCCAAAAACAGGATATGGTGTGTATCTGCAGCAATCTGATGTTCGAGGTATAAGATCGGCCTAAATAAACTGTAAGTACTGTGAATGAGGGGCTGGACCGCACGGTGTCTGAGACAGAAGTCTACACACGAGATCTCAGTTTATTCAGATTAATGAGGAGAATGAATTGGTAATTGGTTTGTAAAAAGAGGCATGAAAACATGATAGACATGTATATAAATATCTGATCTGAGAGCTAATCTTTAAATCTCAATAGCATGAAAACATGACACAGAAAGAGAGAACATATGTACTGAAGAAAGGAGTGAAATCAGGTGGGATTAGAGAATGAGTAATGATCGGTTTCACCTTGTAGGGGTCAGCAGGGTCGAGCCAGGCCACCTGGAACATGTGCTTGACCTCCTCTGCGAGGCCGATTCGAGCCCCGCTGTTAGCGGCGATGTAAACGCGTGGAATCCCCTCGGCTCGCGCTAACTCCGACGCCCGCAGGAACAGCAGGTCTTCCTGAGGCCCGAAGGAGCCGATCAGGTATGTGATGTCATTACAGATCACAATGATCTCACGCCCCTCAGGGTACTCTGGGGTCTTCATCTTCATGCGGAATGCCACCATTCCCACCTAAAAAATATTTTTGAAGGCAGGAAGATCCATGTACAGTTTCAGTGATCAGGACATTTTCACAATTTGTGATTTAGCATTCAGCATCATCCTTCACAGCAAAATATCCTTAAATACAAAAATCTGGGCCTTAAATGCATAGATTTCATAATCTTCACGTGCTTCATAATCTCAGTGTGGCACTGTGTGATACCTCGTTGTCTCCAGGAAGTCGGTTTATCTGAACGAGTCGACCCTGAGAGTCCAGCACCAGCTCGTTACACAGCAGAACATCTTTAGGGTAATTATCCCCAGGACCCCAAAGCTTAAAGAGAGCCTGAGACAGACAGAGACATGCGTTCACATTTACCGGATTTGAAACCCATGTCAAACCTATCTCAAATGTAAAGACACTTCTACATGATTTTATTGGATATAACATGGTTGATAATTTCTGTGAAGCACAACGCTGCACAGTTTATTGTTTGCTTTGCTCCAGTCACACACTTCAACTCACTAAAAGCTGAGTAACTTGTTGTTAAAACATAAGCTATAGCGAATGTGTGTGTGAGTGGGTAGACACACACCTGACGGAACATTTCTGGGAAGTCGTAGACGTATGTGGTGCCGAGGCTCTGGGCCTGGAAGCGTTTGGCCTGCAGCAGGTCTTTAGTGACGTATGGAGTGTTAATGAGCATGCCGTGCAGGGGTCCCTGCTTATCGGTGTACGACTTGAACATGATCTGCAGTAAAAAAAAAAAAAAGGAAAAATGAATATTGTAATACAAGTAATAAAAGTAATAATAATTTTAATGTATGTGTTATAGTTGGCAATAGATGTGTGTGTGCTTATACCTGGCCCGATGCTGTGTCTGTGACCTCCTCGTACAGGCTGATGTCGAGGTAATATCCATTTTCGTTGGTGAGGAACAGGCGGATGGGGATGGTGTTGCTGTTAGGTGTGAGCCGGATGTTGATCTTGAGCTCAGCCTGCAGCACTCGGAGCTTCCAGAGACGCCGTCCGTAACGCATCACCATGGAGCGTACAGACTCCTCGATCTGACAGCATGCAGGTAATATATTGCTTTGTGATTAAGTTCTACCAGCCAATCAAAGCAGAGGAGGTGGGATTTGGACTAATTCTGCCAGAAAATAATAACACGCTTAATTCTTCCTGAAACTCTTGTGAAGCTATGTGTATATTTTATATTGGAATTATGTGTTGACCTGTGCCTAACATACACTGCTGGTTTATTAATGATGAACATCTGATGCTGAAGCAGTTAGTAAACTCCTCTGTGTGTTATCATTCAGCCAATCAGAACAGTACATTATAGTTTTGGAGAACTATAATGTACTATTCAGTTTAGTGTTACCTGACACACAGATCTTGGTAATATGCTTTTTTGTTGCTGACCTTAATGGGGTCCATGATGACTGTAGGGACAAAGTTGAGGAAGATGTGGTTGCAGTCAGTGCGTGTGTATGTGTTGCTGAAGGCCACCTCCAGCTCATCCATCGCCTCCAGGAGCAGACGCTCGCCTTCGTTCTGAAGATACTCAAATGATGCTTCCTGCATGCACACACAGTTTAGATTTACTCATATTCATAATACAGTATGTACACTCTAGAAATCTGCAGATCAATGCTTTTACCTATATAACTGTGATAGAAAGTCGGCTAATTGGTGTCTTTATCTTCTGGGACAGAAATGTACTATGTGATACTATGGCCACTATTTGACATGCAGTTGGTTACCTTGGTGATGAGGTCGGAGTGGCGGATGATCGCTCTGACGAAGAAGCGGTAGTCGGTGACCTCAGTGCCCTCCTCCACACGGGCAGCACCCAGGTACAGGTGCATCTTGTGGTTAGCGCAGGGGACGGCCGTCAGGGCGAAGTTCCTCATGCGGTTCAGCTCCAGCTGGAAGGCCAGAGCTGGCTCCAGGTTCCGGTAGATCCGATCCTCCTGGAACTAAACACACACACACACGCGCACACACACACACACACACGTGTATGAACTTTAAATTTACAGGAGACTCAATACAATGTTGCATGTAAAATGTCATCTCTGGTGATTGATCTTACCTCATCTCTGGCTCGGAATGTGAAGAATTTAGGAAATTCCCTCTATAAAAAAATTAATTTGAACTTAATAGAATATAAATCACTTAAATATCACAAATGACTATAAACATAGAAATACAAAAACGTTCAAAAATTCACGCTCATGATTTATAATAACAAAAATGTTGCTATGATTTAATAACTAATTTATTTTCTAAGAATTTTTAGAATATAGTACAGCAAATATAAAGAAAAATCATTTAATATTTTTGCCTTAATTTAAAAACTATGACTTTAAATTTATTCACATGAAATCTGAGATACAAATCATTCTCTTACTTTCTGAGCCACCAGGAAGGTGACTCTCCTGATCCCGTATTCATACAGCACAGCTTTCTGTCACAACATAAATAAAGCATTAAAGAATCTTAAACAATCTTAAATCTCTGTGATGGAACAGTGAAGTGAAGTGAAAACCTGTGACACTAAAGTCAGAGGCAGAAACATGAACTCACTTTGGACTGAGTGAAGTCTGTGAAGGCTGTAACTAAAGCATCGTCATCCTCAGTGTCGGCTGATTTGATGGAGACGTTAATGATGTGGATGGGATTCTCCCTCATGTTCTGTCAACACACACATTGCAGCTGACACTGGATATCTGACTAGTGTGTGTGTGTGTGTGTGTGTGTGTGTGTTTGTGTGTGGGGGTGTGTGTTTACCTTAATGCACTCTTCATCATAAACAGTCTCAGAGAACAGTGTGCCCTCACTGAGGGGGTCAGCAAAGCAGGAAATGACTTCATCAAAGCACCTGCAGAAACATGTGGACAGTCATAGCCTCAGTCTCTCTAGAACTAAAATAAAACACAACTACACACACACACACACATTACCTTTTGAAGTCATCAAAGCACTGGAAGGCCACCATGGCTCCCATCCTCTGACACGGAGGAGACAGCGCCCCCTCCAGGAAGAGCTCACTGCCCTGACGCTTCATTGACTCAAACTGCCCCGACCCACTCACCGGCAGCCTGTGTGTGTGTGTGTGAGATTTATGGAAAGAACATCATGCTCATTGTATTAAGGCTATGGCAGAACACACATACAGACAGACACGTTTCTCACCCCTTGACACATTTCTATTTACATTAACTGATTCATTATAAAGGTATGTTAAGTGATTAAAGGAAATTCTAAAGTAATAATGGAATCATTTTGTCTTTTTTGACTAATTACACCCCTTCCTTTTCCTGCGGCAGAGAGAATATTCTCCTGTTTATGCTGTGGAGATCACCACACTGATATTTAACACACAGCTATCTGAAGGTTCCTCCTCAGCAAGCATCGAGCTGCCTGTGTGGACTGTGAGCTTAAACAATTCTGATCAATTAAACGATTAAAAAATTCATTTAGACAAAAACCAGATCTGATTAAACTGATCCGAAAGAATAAGAGGGAACAGAATGGAGTCTAATTGGACTGAAAAAAAGCAGCAGAGAGCACCCAGCATGCACTGGTGCACACAGCCAGGCAGCTGATTGGTTGGCGGGGAGGAGCTCGTACCTGTTCAGCGTGGGACTGCTCCCTCTGTAACGAGAGCATTCAGAGAGCAGCGTTAGTGACACTGTTCATCAGCCTTCACCTCTACATGCCTCATGTGTAAGGAAAAAAGCTCTGCTTTACTGGGTTAAAAAGACAAATAGAATAGAATAGAATAGAATAGAATAGAATAGAATAGAATAGAATAGAATGAGATAGAATAGAATAGAATAGAATAGAATAGAATAGAATAGAATAGAATAGAATAGAATGAGATAGAAGCTGACACTCATTAAAGCACTTGCTTATATAAAACCATAAAACTGTCATATAACTTTAGGTTATTAATGTATGTAACTTACTATACAGTGCTATTTAGTTAATAAATTAATTGAAAAATGAATTTAAATAAATAATAAAATCACACGGATGATATCAATGATGATAAGAATAAATAAATAACTGCTGTTGAATCTGTGATGTTTTTATTTTAAACTAAGTAGTAGTGCAGTAAACAGAGTAAGAGGACCACTTTAAGCAGATAAACCCTTTCCGGCTGGATGAACAAGGCCACTACCCCACCTAATGAAGCAGAATGAGAGGTGTAGCCCCGCTAGAACCGTTAGCATGGTGAGAGTAAAGCAGTTTATTATTGAGGAAGTGAAATTCTGCATGGAGATAAAACCCCAGCAGACTCAGAGCTTTAGCCCCATCAGGACCATTAGCATAGAGAGAGTTAGCATAGAGGGTTCATTAGTAGCCTGAAGGAATGGAGAGAGATCAGTACGTGGGTTTGGGAATGGAGTGACTCACTCTGATGTACGGCTCTCTTTTACCACAAAACACACACACACACACGACAGTCAAAAAACTAAAAGTCTTTAAACACATTTACAAATATTACTGTGTTAAAGAGTCTAAATGAAGTTGAAGATCTTCTGCACCTTTATTGGTAATACTTCTGCATTCTTACTTTAAAGGTGTTCCAGTGTTTGGATGTTAATGTTGTTTGTGATCAACAGCATTAAAGAAATATAAAAGATGAATAAAGAACAGTTTTAAAGCAGATCATCTAAGGCTGTACTTTACTTATCTTGATAAATTAGTTTCATAATTGTATACTTCTTTATATTTTCTGACAATTCTATTAGTTTAAGATTGGGCCAAAATTATTTATATAAAAACATCTGTCTTAAACATCTATATTCAGCAGGACATAAATTATATTTTAACATTAATTTATTTTTTTGCCAAAGGAAAATAGTATCCTTCAAACAGCATAATTTATTAATTATTTTGCCTCCATCTATTTTTTTAATTGATTATATAATTCATTGTCTGTTTAACCCATCAGGCACCACTGGGAATTTTTACACTAAAGCTCATTTTTTATATTCCTGTTACCTGTTGGGGTGGGATGAAGGGAGCATGAACTGGAAGTGCACAGCACACGTGCCGTCCTTCAACTGGTGATGCTGCAGACTGTTCAGCTCATAGGCTATATAACCCCTCCTCACATACACCTACACACACACACACACACACAGCCACTACAAAGTAAATACAATACAGCTAACCACATAAGTAGACACTGCATAGTTTACATAACCTTGTACAATCTGTTAGAAACATATAACCTGTTATAAACTTGCTATAATACTAATAAACACACCACATGATCTCAGATAACCTTCTGTACAGATACACATTAATAACACACTGACTAGAAGAACCGAGAGAATGAAACCGTGTGTACCTCTAAGGCAGCCATACACACCACACGGTTAATGTGGTAGAAGAAGCTGGGCAAAACATCAAAGATAGACGTCTCAGACAGGATGAGTTTCTGTAGACACACACACACACACACACACACCTCAGCTTAGTCTCAGCTTTACCTGTTGGAAATCTATTATCATGAATTTAAAAGTCCACAGTTCACCTTGAGGTTGTCGGGGCAGAACTGATGGCCGTACATGTCTATAGCAGACAGGAAGATGGACTCCACCTGGTTGTGTCTCACTTCATATGAGGGCAGATGGGATGCGATTAGAGCCTGGGAATAAAAACACACTCCTTATACTACACCACTGTACACACACGCAGGCAATGTAATAGTGATCTACAGCAGGATGAAATTCAGAGTCTCTGGCATTATGGAGTACACACAGTGTAGGATATACATAATAAAGGATTTAAAAGGATACTAATTAAGACATTATAAAGAAGTACACAGTGCACTATAAACCTTAATACTATACACTACGTCTCACTTAGCTAGGTAGAGTCAGCACATAAACTAATCCTGAGTGGAAAATAATAACAGTACTGTACTGTGTAACAGGTCAGAGGTCCTGACCGGTCTTACCTGTCTGGCACACAGAGAAACCTTCGAGTTCTCCATCTTACTAAGCTGTGTGAACTCGTTCAGGATCACCACCACGTCGTCCGTTAGCGTCGGGTCCCGCCCACAAAGCTGATCCTGCCAATCACAACACACCCAGTGACTCCACCCACCAAACTTATGAGCAAGATCCCTTTTTAACATCATCAATTACAAACAACATTTATTTAGTTTAGCTTCAAAGAGACTTAACCATTCGTCTGTAAAGGAAGACTGAAACAGAGTTCATATTGAGAGTAGGGTAGAATATAGTGCATTACTGTAACACAATGCAGATTTAATGACTCAACATCTGGTGCTAATTGTCTCCAAATGAAACACTCTGTATGAGGAGAGTCTATGAAAATGTGTTACCATCTGAATGAAATATATGCCATCATAAAAGTTTGTTTTAAAAAAGTTGAAGTAAAAAAGAAGCAAATAGAGTGTGCATGAGAGATTTCTATTTTATTGGAGAGGCTCAATGATGTGTATCAGTCTTAAATCATGTATTCTTGTACGATGGGAATCAACTTGTCGTTAGTATTTGGCTTACTACGAGCATGGAGACCAGGATGTTCTTCTTGAAGACCTGAGCATGGGAGAAGATGTGTTCGAGCACAGGGGTCATATCAGGCTTGTACTGCTCTCGCAGGTTTATCACACACTTATCATACGTGCCTGAAACACGGAGAGAAGATTGTGTGTGTGTTTTACATATAAACCACAAGGTAAAATAATAAACATCATTAATTAAGTGTCATAAGACACTGTGTGTGTGTGTGTGTGTGTGTGTGTGTGTGTGTATTACCCTGCTGGAACTGCATCTCCACCTGCAGGTAACGGCGCAGCAGGTCCAACACTACAGCCTTCATATAGCCTCGAATACCACTACGATACCTGCACGATCATAAATACAATAAAAACGCCTAAAGAATGAATCTAATGAATAAATATTTCACATACGGATTAAACCAATTCCATAAGATTTCCTACAGTGTGGCAGTAAAAGTCAATATCTTTAACATTTAATGGCCTCACAATCACTAACATCACTCTTTTAAACCGTGACCAAATGGTGAAATATTACTAAACCCCTCACTGCACAGAATAAACCCTGTATTTCTACAGTAACTCTGAGATACAGTATAATCTGAAGGCCAAGACTCACCTCTGTACAAGCTGTACAATGCTCTGAGTGTTCATGAAGAAAACCTCGCGGTCTGCTTTCCTCTGCAGCGTGGCTGCATGACTGTCCAGGATATTCGCAATCTAAACCAAAGAAATGTACATCATGGTGTCAGATACTTTAAAAATGAAAAGTATATACAAAACAAAAAACAAATAAACAAAAGGTATAAACTTGTTTACAGTAGATTGATACAACGCATTTATTCATTCATGGTCAGTGGTCAGGGTCACAGTGAATCCAGTGAGACTACACCAGGTCCAAGGTGACAGAATTCACTCTAGATACATGCATTAACACCTAGAGGACATTTAGCCTGGTCAATCCACCTCCATGCATATTTATGAACAGTGGGAGATCTTCACATGGAAACCCGGGTGGTGAATAAATCTGAACTCACCCTCTGGCTGGGGAACTGGCAGAGAACAGAGGTGATGTTGCTGGCGTACTGGGCCATGACCTTACGGATGACCTTCTCTACTGTGACAGGGATACGACCCGAGACGCTGGTCATGATGTCCTGCAGCTCCAGCAGTGGGAGTGAAGGGTCACGCAGTGTCCGCATCAGAGAGTCCACCCACTTATTCAGCTGAACACACAAAGAGTGATGAGGTGTCTGATCACAATAACACAAACAACAGAGTACCTTATTAATTTAAATATTCTAACTCTAATATTCATTATGAGGGGTGTGTACATTTACATGCCACTATGAAGAGCACTGATGATGCAATAATCCTCGTTTTTGAATAATTCATAGGGTAAAGTATACAGGAGCTAACTGACTGACCTAACTAAAGACTCACCCAGAAATCACGTAATGAGCGTAATAAAGCTTTTAGAGGTTAGCTAGTGCTAAGCTAATATCAGTAAACGCTGAGAGTGTGTGTGTCTCACTCTGTTGCTGAAATAGGGTTCAGAGAGGCAGTATCCATCCATGACGTTCATCAGGTTCTCCAGCATGCTGTGGAAGACCTGGTGTAGTTTCTCCCCCACTATGGGCAGTGGCTCCTGGACAGGTAACGGCTGTGTGTTCAGCTGGACCTGCAGAAATACACAACATTTACACAACAATACACAATCAAATACTGAACATAAAAACTCTAATTTCACAACTTTATATCTAATAGTGACAGCTAGTATTATTTCAGTGTGTTTTCTAACACAGATATAAAGATTTCAGTCTATAAGAATGAAGCTGTGATTATGTTACAGGCCGGATGGTGCTCGGGTCGTCCAGGTCGATGTGAGCTAACACACAGCCGGGCGCTAACACCGCTCCGGGTCGCTTAACAAAGTGAACACAGCCTGATTCCTGCACTGTCAGTGTCATCACCATCTTCATCACCTACACACACATTATTTATTATTTGATTAAAATATATAAATACGATACCATTTATTTATGATAACAGAAATAAATCGTGAACAGAATACATAGGCATTGTTTTTTTCACTAATTGCTCTTTACTAATTAATCTTTAAACCATTACGTATTCGATTAACTTTCTACATAACTGGAACCATATATAAATCTTTCTACACAGGAAGCAGCATTGCTGTCTTTAATGACCTCGATTTCAGCGTACGGACATCCTGCAGTCACGTGTCCTCCATCCTCCAGTATGTACTGCAGCAGTTTACCAGCGGAGGGGGAACGCAGCACCGTGGGGTCTCGCTCCTTCTCAAACACACACGTCTTATTGCCCACCGTGATCCGGTACCTGCAGAGAGATATCAAATCAAATAAAAATCAGAAATCAAAAACTCCTGGAAATAATAAAACTACGCTGTAAATATTCACATATCCTGTGTGTTCAATTATTATACAGTTAATTTATCACAGCGACCCATCAGGATGTCCCATCAATGTCCCATCAGGAATCAGAACAGATGGAGCTCTCACCTGAGTTTTAATTAGTCACGTGACCCGTTTCCTGTTTCCCACGGACATTTAAGCAGCACGCATGCACATACCTATGCGAAGTATCGTTCCTAGCTAACATACCGAGCGTTTAATTATCATTGTTCGGATTACTGTGTATGACCTTGCCTGTTCTTCGACTGCTGCTTGAACCCGTTTCTTTAGGATTTAGGTGTATGACCTTCCCTGTTTATCGACTACGGTTTGAACTGATTTCTCGTTACGGTTTTGTTTGCCCGTTGTGTGTTTTCTGTTTTTCTGACTTCTCTCCTTGTTTTGCTGACTACGTTTTTGCCTGCCGGTTTTGCTGTTTAATAAATCCACTCATGGATTCTGTAACCAACTCCTCCGGGACCTCATTACAGTTGAACATCTGTAGACATGATTTACTTCTATTAAAGTATGAGAAAATGCTTATGAGACAGGAAGTGTAACCTGTCTACTTCCTCCTTCATGTAGGTGGTGTAGCTGCTGCCGCTGTAGGAGAGGAGCAGGCCACCATCACTCAGCCGGTGTACATCGATCTCTATGTCCGAGCCGTTCATTATGATCACGTAGGTGGTGGGAGACTGACGGGCCACCTAGAACACACACACACTTTTAGATGATTAGAATTACCAACATTAGAATTTATAAAAGCTTAATAAATCCTGTGTGTATTGATACAGGATTCATTAAAAAATGTTAAAGACAAAGCTTTAGAGTTTCTCATTACCTTCAGGCAGTATTTGATTCCCTCGTAGATCAGCTCCACCTCCACAGTGTTCACCAGACTGGCAGCAGGTAACACCTGACCTCTAAAAACATACAGAAATCACATTAGCAAGCTTGATCTATTCTTTATTTAATACAACATTCAGTATATTTATTGTATAGATTAATAAAATTTCTTTATCTTAAATGTAATGGATGATCTGATGGATGTTCAAGTCCTGAGTTATCAGCTCACCTCTCGAGAGAGTGCAGAAAGTCAGACATGCTTTTCCTGAAACTGGCATCAGCTACATGTAGAGCTCCACACACCACCCCAAGCATGGTGTCCGGCCTCTCCGCCTGCAGAAACACACACACACACACACATTTGTATTTACAAAGAAGACTGGTGGTTATGCAGGTTGAGTATAAACCCAATAGCCAGCACCAGCTCTGACCTCATGCCTGCAGTCACTGGTCCAGTCAGACTCATACCTGCACTTTCTCAGCGATCAAGTGGTCCAGCCAGCCTGTGTCGATGTCATTGTTCCTGAAGCTCTCCGTCTCCAGCAGCTTTATCAGATACTCCACCGTGGTCCTGAAATCTCCTCGGATAGACAGCTCCTTCATGGCCACCACCATGTTACTGCCCACAGAAACACATTCCATTATTAACACTTACTCACTTCCAGTCACTCAATACGAGTGGATTAAACTTAGTAGGTTTAGAAACCAAACCATTACTTTGTTATTTTTTATTATTTTACAAAATAGTATTAAAAAAAAAGATAAAAATATTCCCTATATGTAATATAAAAACGCAGCTCTACATTATTATGAATGCAGACTTCTGGAAAGTGCTGCAGGTTTTCTGGAAAAGTACTGCCTGAAAAACTGGCACAGTTTTCTTAGAGAATATTATTTATTTTCATTTAAGGATGGCACAAAGAACCTGTATTAAACTATAATCACTAAAAAAGTCCTTAAAGACAGAGTGGAGAACATCTTTAGCTGGAGTGTGATATTGAGCAGTAATGACGTGACGTGAGAGATGATACTGACGAGATGGCCTCCTCTCGGTTTTCTCCCCAGGAGAAACAGTGTCCGAACTGCGAGTCGGCGAACTCGTGCAGCCCCCCTGCGGCCCCCACGCTGAAGTACCCCCACACGTTCTTACTGCTGCGGAAATTCAGCTCCTGCACCGTACCCGAGCTCGGCTTAAAGCCCTGCACACAGCAACCATACACTGATATCATCCCTGAAAATCAAAACCTGGGGGGTTTAAAACCTGCTGAATCTTCACTCACCTCATCCGGATTCTCACTGGTGATACGAGCGGCGATGACGTGTCCTCGAGGACAGGGGACAGACTCCAGATCCTCAAAATGGATGGGGGTATCATCCCACGGAGATTCACCATACAGCACACGGATGTCCTTAATCCTGTACAGAGGGATCCCCATCGCTATCTATAGAAATTAATCAAATATATATACACATTATTATAAATGCAATAAATTAAAACAAATAATAACAAAGATCATCATTATATTAGACATCATTGTCTAATATAATGTGTTTTTCAGTACCATATAATCAGTCATGGTTCAGTGACTATTTTACAGCAGCAGTATAACAGTGACCCTTCTCCACTGTTCTTATCTAACGCCTAATTATTATTCAGTTTAGATGTATATAAACACTTCCCACTTCCAGGGATGAGTGTGTGTGTAAAGTGATGTGTGTAAGGAGCTCAGGACCTGTAGCTGAGCAGCTGGAAGATTAACATCTGCGATCATCTCTGTGCATGGATGCTCCACCTGCAGTCTGGGGTTCAACTCCAGGAAGTGGAAACTGCCGTCCTCTGAAAGCAGGTACTCTACAGTCCCCGCACTCACATAACCCACCATCTTAGCCATACGCACCGCAAACTGATTAAAAAACAAATAAAAAATACAACAAACATATAAACAACTCTACAATTTTGGTAGCTTTCAACTTACTGCTGTTAGATATTTTAAACACTGACCCTCTCCATCTGCTGGAGGGTGGCGGGTGAGGCGATGGTAGCTGGAGCCTCCTCAATGATCTTCTGATGGCGCCGCTGGATGGAGCAGTCCCTTCCGAACAGAGAGATGGCGTTTCCGTACGCGTCTGCCAGGATCTGTACCTCCTGGTGACGTGCATGCTGAGCTAACTGCATGATGAAGATGGGCGAGCCGGGCACCTCCACCTGGACCTGGTCAAAGATCATGTACAGTTTCGTTACATTTAAAAGAAATCATATGAGGCTGTGAAACTATGGTTGATTTGTACAGACGCAGTGCACTGTGTAAAACTTAGGGACTATTAACACACTGTAGAGGAACTACATAGAGCGGTGAGGATCCAAAACATCAACATCATCCAACTACAGCATATAATTTATCCAAGATCTCCATCTCTAACATCCATAAAGAATAGTGATATATCTACCTGTATATATATATATGTGTGTGTGTGTGTGTGTGTACCTGTCTGAAATAGCTGGGGAAATCTTCAGCATTGTCCACTTTTCTGATTCCTTTTCCTCCTCCGCCCTCTGATGCCTTGATCACTAGAGGATAGCCAATCTTCTCTGCACCCTACACACACACACACACACACACACACACACACACACACACACACACACCGTTACAGCTGTAATATTCCCAGATGCACTAACACAGAGAAAATAATTAATGATTATTCAAAATGTTGATCAGCAGCACTGAGGATGAACCAACACAGCTGATCAGAAGAGGATTCTGAGGTACGGTCTGAAATGTGTCTGAAATGTGATTTATTTATGTGATGTATTTACAGCAAGGCCTTCATCCACATCTCTAACACAGCCTTTGGTGTAGAGCTCCTGAGGGACGCTGATCACATGACCCAGTCTCTGTTCTTCCTCTCCCCACACTACCTTCAGTCCTGCACAGAGACACAATACAGAGACATGGACCAGCAGAACGGAAAAATACATCTAGTTATCTGTCATTAAATGTGACACCATACCGTATTAAGTGAGGAAATCGGCTAAAAAATTCACAACAAAATAATATTTATCAGCAAAAGAATCATTCTTAGCCTTCATACGTTTTTAATAACAACATGTTAACAAGTGAGGCACTTTAAAGTGAACTGCTGATTTTTAGTATTTCAGGAATCCTTACAGAATATCACCATATCATTAAGACCCTACAAGAAACCCAGTTTCTACACCACAAGGACTGAATTAAATAAAAAGAACATATTAATAATTTTACACCTGGATAAACAAGTGAAAGAGAAGAGAAAACCGAATAGTGATACCTTCTTGCACATGGATTTAAAAACGAGGAGAGACCCTGTGTGTATTTGTGTATGTGACAGTAACAGTGTGTGTAGGATCAGAAAAGATGACCGTAGTAAAGAAGACGTCATTACCAGACCCAGACCAGGGTAAAGTGGGGATTCCTGCAGTCTGAGCTACTATAGAAGAAGCCACTTTATCTCCCAGAGCCCACATGGCCTTACTGGACGGCCCTGGACACACACACACACACACACACACACACACACACCAAGATTTAAAACAGAAAAACATTAATATATCACAGGATATTACTTTGTAAACTGGTTAAATAAATTGGTTTTAATGGACAGTCCTGAAAGAGAGAAAAATAGAGCTGCAATTTTATTATTTATTCTTTGGAATGGTAAAATAGTGAAAGCAATTAGATGGAAAACAGAGAGATTCTACTGAAGGGAAATGATAGATATTAAACACAGCACTGAAACACAGGGCTGAATTTCTGAGCTGTTAAAATGAAAACAAAGAAAGAAGACAGCTACGAAGTAAAGAGACATTTTCAGGAGTCGTACCTAAGAATGAAATCCCTGCTTTATGGAGCAGCTCCGGAAGCTTGGGGTTTTCCGATGCATGACCCCAACCGGCCCACACCGCCTAGAGACGGGGAAGCAGCATTACTGTCATCATCATAATCATAAACATCGTTATCATGGAAAATGTCAAAATACACATTATTATAAATGCTAATAAATCAACATCATGCTAATCACTCCAAAAAATCGTCCTCAATAACATACCAATCCATACATTATCCATTACACTCCTTATAAGAGTTTCAGGAATCAGTTATTATAATCATTTATCATTTTTATTTGTATGTTTCTGGAATATTTTTGTTACCTGCACTGGAATTCTCTTTGCGATGTCCACGATCATCTCCACATTGGCGTAGTTATTGTTGTTCGTCCCACCAGGAACAGGCACGTAATGATCCGCCATTTTAATGTACTCTAAAGTACAATAATAAATCAATAAAATATGGATAATAAATGATATACACAGTTCATAAACAACTAACAGTAGAGGAACAGGAAGGAGTCTGACCTGCGTTAGCTTTCAGATCCTCAGGTGTGACCATCACTACGAAGCGGATGGTCCTCTCGTTACGGAACATCTCGTAGGACCAGCGGCGGATCGAGCGCATGCACTTCACCGCTGCAATGCCGTTATTGGCGATCAGAACCTGAACACACACCATTATCACTTTACAGGAACCTGATCAGGACAGGTACAGGTAAAGGTGTAGGAACATTTCTGTCCGATATTGTGATGAGATTATAAATCAGAGTAAAGATATAATTATATTTCAAATCTTACATTTAATTACAACAAAATATGAACTACACAAAAAACACAAAAAATATAAAAGTATAGCAATGTAATCCAATATAATACTACAATATGCACACACACACACACACACCTTTTCTATGATGCGGGTTCCTCCAAATCGCTTGAGGAACTCGGCTGGAGAGGCCACAGTGAAATCTCGAGGTACGTCCATCCTTCTCTGCTCTCGACCTTTCTTCATCAGGTTAAGACCAGACATGCTGGGTCTGCAACACACACACACACACACACACACACAATAAACCTCACTGTAGGATG
Source organism: Hemibagrus wyckioides (assembly GCF_019097595.1). Lineage (NCBI taxonomy): Eukaryota > Metazoa > Chordata > Actinopteri > Siluriformes > Bagridae > Hemibagrus > Hemibagrus wyckioides. Next base: position 20,192,889 of record NC_080731.1, read on the forward strand.
TAACTGTGAAACCGGTGTGTGTGTGTGTGTGTGTGTGTGTGTGTGTGTGTATCAGTTCAGTGGTAGTTTTCTCCTGCACAGCTGCTGATAAGCTGCATTACATTAAACCCTGTTCTGTTCATCATGTTCAGCTTTCTCTCTCTCTCTCATATATATATATATATATATATATATATATATATATATATATATATATATATATATATATCTTTCTATCCATCTATCCAGTGTATGTATAATCCACTTCCTCTGTTATTTCCCATCTGTCCATCAGCCAGAGAAACTTATTTTCATAAAATCCTAGAGCTAATTTACACGTGAACAGTACACACACCAACACAATCAGAACACGCTACACGTTACATAAAGAATTCATCAATTCCTCTAAACTACTAGACCCTCTAACACACCCTCACAGCTGTTACACACACACACACACCCTCACAGCTGTTACACACACACACGTACACACACACACCTACGTACCGTGTAAACTGTCCATCTCTAACACACAATAATGTAAGTTGCTCTTAGTGTTGTACTCTGCCTTCTCCTCATAAAACTGAAAGTCACATGACCTTCAGCAGCCAATTACAGCTGAGTATATAATCAGGGGGGTGGGGTTTAGGTTTATCTCAGAATCTGGACTTTATAACTTGAGGTCTTTACTGCTTTAAAGCTGTCAGTTGGTAACATCTTTATAATTACACACATGAAGCCTAGGCAGCAGATAAACACAAAACTGTAGAAATTACAGCAGTAGTGTGTGTGTGTGTGTGTGTGTGTGTGTGTGTGTGTGTGTGTGTGTTTACTTAAGGCATGCGTTATTAAAAGTGTCTGCTGTCAAAACCAGCTGGAAGAAAACCTAGACACACACACACACACACACACACAGCCGCTTTCATGAGTGTGTGTTTGTTCGCTCCTCTAGAACAATCCGGTCTGCTTCCTCAGATATAAACAGAGGAAAAAAGAAA
>NC_080731.1:20208865-20218865 GCF_019097595.1 Hemibagrus wyckioides
TTTCTTCCTGATTACTGATGATGCAGCATGTTTTCGTGTCTGATTCTGTGCTGTGATTGGAGGAGAAATGCAGCCAACAGACACGTGACACACCCTCCACACCCAGCAGGCCTTCACTGTGAGTGTGCAACACACACACACACACTCTTCTTTTGTCTGTAAATACTCTTGTCCTTTATAAATATATAAATTCATGTCATTCTGATCTTTTCTGGTTTACAGTAAATGCTGGATGTTGTCTGTGTTTATTTGATAAACACACTAATAAAACACACCATGAGAGTCACTGAGCCTAATAAAGGTGTGTTAAATATTGTATAGTGAGAGTATAGAGTGTAGAAATAATGAAGAGTTTAGATTCTGTTCATTATTGTGTGTGTAATTATTCAGATCCTCACACATCTCTCCTATAGTCTGTTATATTTACACCCAATAATACTCTGTATCACTCTCTGGGTTATGATGGAGAGTCTTTCTGATTAAAGGTGATGAGTAAATGACTTTAGCTTTATTTGAAGTAAACTGCAGTACATTGTCCTCATGATCATCATGTATGATGATCACCTGAATCATCATACACTACAGTCATCTATTTATCTACTTCACTGCTCATTGTATCTAAAATGAACAGTTTAAATATTAACAGCTCGTGTTTATCGGCTTTATGACCTCTACACTGTCCTGAAGTAACGCCTGTGTTATGGTGTCCTGGTCTGACCCACTGCTTCTTTCACTTTATCACCAACAAAACACCAGCAGCTCCAGCGGTCACTGCACTTCCTGTACTACAGGTTCCTCCTGCTGCTCTCCATTCTCATCTCAATGAAGAATCCTGTCATCTTTTATTACCAGAAATTCCTCCTCATCATTCACACTCTTTCTTTTATTTTCCTTAGTATTATAAACTGAACTGAAAATGAAATTTTACATTGAACTTCTCACAGATTTCTGTGCTGTTGGAGCATAAACACTTATTTTAGTAAATATTGGTGTTTTCCTGAAGCTCTACTGTATGTAGAAAACTACCAACGTATTTCCAGTCTCTTTATTCAGTACAGCTAAGTGCAAAACCATTCAGAGGGTGATACAAGCATGAAATTGTGCAGGTGCTTCACCTTTATGCTGCTTATTAAGAAATGTACATTAGAATCCAATATGGCTGCCATTGTCAGGATTATTCCAGATTACAGCTACTGGATCCAGTGATTCTGATATCATCAAAACAAATGGTCCAAATTAACTATTTCTAAAACACAGAGGTTCTATTTTCTCAACATCTTGTTTTGTTGATGGATTTATTCCTCATTTTTGGAAGGTGTAAGACATTTCTGTGCCTCTCATGCCTAATATTTACTTGATGATTCAGTGTTCATGGTAAGAAGGCATCTGAATGCATCACTGTGGATTTATTGAACCTCAGGACCAGTATATAGCTCCAGAGAACTGTGCAGCTCAGGACAAACAGATCTTCCATGGTGTTTGCTCTTATCTCCACATTTCCTCTGTTGTTGGTGATACCTTCCACTGAGTTACAGACATCCAGCAAACCGTCTGTTCCTCATCATGGTTTGTTGGATCCCCAGTCACTAGGATTCATGCACTGTGTCTTTACATACAGATATCAGGCTCCACCCACATCCTGTCTGGAGGTTCTGCATGTTGAAGGAGAACATCTTGATTGAGTTGATTAAATAGAAGTATATTTCCAGTCATGTCTTGTTACCTTGGTACCCTTGTCTGTTGACTAAATGCTTCTGTAAAGTCTCTAAAGTGTGTATCAGTGTGATCAGTGACTGGTGGATGCTGGAGACTGTGGAGAAGACGTGCTGTGGACTGATCTCACATCCAGACCTGGAAATGCTACACTACATCACAACTACTAACATCATGGAAGATCAGGGGTCCTCTGGTGTGTTCTAGCCCAAGTACAGAGCAGAACTCATGACCCATGATCCATTTCAGGCTTCTCCCTTAAACAATTCCAGAGTTTTTCCAGACCCAGCTCTTTACATGGACAGATCAGGGATACTGCTGTTCCTCTCACATCTGTGTCATGTGATCTCATCATCAGTACCTCGTTATCAATTAAACCTGAATCATTTACACGCTCTCTTCAGTCTCTTCTGCATCTTCATGAGTACAGGGACATGCTGTAGATTGTACAGAAACATCACTTGATTAGACTGGGCTTGGTCTCTTTTGTCTCCACACTCGTGTTGTTTCTTGGATGCCAGTAGTTTTGTCTGATAGAAAAAGAAAGAGCTCCATGTTGTTGGTGTCTTACAGGAAGTTGTGTTTCTCACTGGGTGTTTTGGTGAAGTCTGTCACGCTCCTTCTCATTTCCTGCCCTCATGATGTTCTCACCTTCAGTGTGTTCTGTATGTTATTTAGATTTAATTTTTAACTTTATATTTTTAATGTGTTACAGAATTCTGTAAAAAATCAGAGCTGTGTCTGTATTTATTTATTTATTGATTTATTTATTTTCTGAGGAAATGCAATCACTTGTTTAAAAAGGTGTTTATATCATTATCATTAGGTTTGCTAATAACTTAATGAAGAATCTAGAGTCACAATTTCATCAAAGTGGTTCTAGGAGTCTGTGGCAGGGACTAAGAACAATAACGGACTACAGAACACCATCTTCCAGAACGGTGAATACGGACGCTTCTCTGGCAGACGAGCTAAACACCTTTTACGCTCACTTCAAGGCTGCTCACAGTGCTAACGACATTAGCAGCGCTAACAGCGCTATAAGCAGCACGCACGTGGAGAACGCTGGAGAGGAAAGTGTGTTCATCATCTCAGAGCACAGTGAGAGAAAACCATTCAGGAGAGTGAATACCAGGAGAGCAGAAGGACCAGATGGTAAAAACCTGGAGACCTGGTGCCAGGTCAACAATCTCCTCCTGAACGTCAGCAGGACTAAGGAGCTGATAGTGGACTTTAGCACAAAGCAGGAGAGGAATTACCAGCCCCTCACTATCAACAGGACCCCAGTGGAGAGAGTGGACAGTTTCCGGTACCTAGCTGTTTACATCACGCAGGACCTGACACCCTGGTGAAGAAGGCCCGGCAGCGTCTTTATCATCTCAGACGCCTGAAGGACTTTAAACTGCCCTCAAAGGTGCTAAAGACATTCTACACCTGCACCATTGAGAGCATCCTGACGGGAAGTATCACTGCCTGGTTTGGGAACAGCACCAAGCAGGACAGGCAAGATCTCCAGAGGGTGGTGCGATCAGCCGAGCGTACCATCCGCACCGAGCTTCCTGACCTGGACACTATATACAGCAAGCAGTGCTGGACCAAGGCCAGGAAGATAATGAAGGACCTCAGCCATCCCAACAATGGACTCTTCTCTCTGTTGTGGTCAGGGAAACGTTTCCATTCCTTCAAGGTGAACACAGAGAGAATGAGGAGGAGCTTCTTCCCGCAGGCCATTTGGGCCCTCAACCAGAACACCTAGTACCTGGACTTTCTGGACTCCTTTCTCAGGACTTTCTCATACAGGACATTCTACCCCAGCAGATTGTTGCACACACAGTAACTGTACTACTCTGCACAGGTGCTTACTCTGCACACTTTGTGTTGCAGCGTCACTTTACCGTTTACATTTTTTAATATTATCATATTTTCAAATATTTCTACTACTTGGTAGTTTTTATATTCCTATTTTCCTTTAAATTTTATTTATCTTTCTCTTGGAACAAGGACAGTCGTAAAAACGATTTCTACTACATGTTGTACTGTGTATGATTTTGTTCGTGACAAATAGAATTTAAAATTGAATCTGAAAGCTTTATTTCTGTGATAGTGTTCCAGGTAATAATGATGATTGAGGAAACAGGAAATAAAGTGCTGGTGTGTAATAATGTCCTCTGAAACCCATCCAGTGGAAATCCTGGATTTAGTGTGAGACTGTAATATCTCCAGATCTCAGATCTCAGGGGTCAGGGGTCAGGGGTCAGTGCTTTAAGGGTCTGGATGTTGGATTAAATCCTGACATCAGTCTGGTGCTTACTTTTAATAACAACTCATTCTCTATAAATTAATATTAATGTGTTTAATGTAGAACAGATAAAACACCAGGATCTCTCTCTCTCTCTCTCTCTCTTTATAAAACACCAGGATCTCTCTCTCTCTCTCTCTCTCTCTATAAAACACCAGGATCTCTCTCTCTCTCTCTCTCTCTCTATAAAACACCAGGATCTCTCTCTCTCTCTCTCTCTCTCTATAAAACACCAGGATCTCTCTCTCTCTCTCTCTCTCTCTATAAAACACCAGGATCTCTCTCTCTCTCTCTCTCTCTCTATAAAACACCAGGATCTCTCTCTCTCTCTCTCTCTCTCTCTCTCTCTCTCTCTCTCTCTCTCTCTCTCTTTATAAAACACCAGGATCTCTCTCTCTCTCTCTCTCTCTCTCTAAAACACCAGGATCTCTCTCTCTCTCTCTTTATAAAACACCAGGATCTCTCTCTCTCTCTCTCTCTCTCTCTCTCTCTCTCTCTCTCTCTCTCTTTATAAAACACCAGGATCTCTCTCTCTCTCTCTCTCTCTCTCTCTCTCTCTCTCTTTATAAAACACCAGGATCTCTCTCTCTCTCTCTCTCTCTCTCTCTCTCTCTTTATAAAACACCAGGATCTCTCTCTCTCTCTCTCTCTCTCTCTCTCTTTATAAAACACCAGGATCTCTCTCTTTCTCTCTCTCTCTCTCTCTCTCTCTCTCTCTCTCTCTCTCTCTCTCTCTCTCTCTCTCTCTCTGCGCATGCGCGGATGTGAATGAGCGAGTTGAGTGTTGTGAGCGAGTTTGCGAGCGATTTCAAAACTTTATTGTCTTTTTTGGCAATTCATTTAATTTTTTGTTGTTGTTTGGTTTGCGTGTTTTGTGAGGAGCTGTGTTTGTGTGTTAGTGTGCGCGTGTGTGTTTGGGTGCGTGTGTGGTGTGTGTTTCCCGGTAAGGAGTGAGCCGGCATTTCGGCACGCTTTGAGCCGGGAACATGGAGAAGGTGGATGATAGCGTGTACGAGTCTCTCACACGGCAGCATGGTGTGAGGATTGTGTGTAACGTTAGCGTGGAGGAGTGTGTGTTGGCGGTCGGGAAGGTGGTAGGGTACAGCAACATTTTAGCTGCCTCCGTATGAACAGTGCTATTGTGCTCTTTCTAAACTCCGTTAATAAGGTTAATGAGATTGTTAAACAGAAAGTGGTTATTAATGATTCCCTGGTAACGGTGCTTCCTCTCAGTACTCCATCGAAGAAAATAATTTTGTCAAATGTTCCTCCTTTCCTGAAAAATGACACCATTGCTAAAGAGCTCTCCCGCTATGGCAAAATGGTCTCTCCTATAAGAAAGATCCACATGGGCAGTAAAGCGCCAGAGTTAAGGAACTCAAAGATAGTTTCCTTTAGGAGACTGGTGTACATGGTGCTGAATAATGGCGTGGAGGAGCTGGACTTAGCGATGAAATTTAGCGTGGATGGCTTTGACTACACCGTTTTTGTGACTACTTACTCTGGCATGAAATGTTTCACCTGTGGTGAAACAGGACACTTGGTTCGTGCATGTCCAGAGAAGGTTAAAGACGGGGCGACAGACAGGCAGGCTGAGCAGACTAGGCCAAACGTTCACAGTGGTGATACTGAGGGAGATGGGCCCTCTGTATCGGTTTCTCCAGTGGCTGAGTCTGTTACAGCTGACCCTCCTGCGATTAAGCCCATAGCTGCTGCCTCCTCCATGCTGGATCCTGTCATGACCGTTCCCCCTGCGGTTGAGACCGGGCTCAGCGGAGGCAACCCTGGTGCTACTGTGGCGAAACCCGCAGGGGACAAAGCAGGAGCATCTGATCCTGCGAAAAGTGATAAAGAGATGGGCGAAACAACATCCGAGCCCCCTTGCAGACAAGCCAGGTGGAGGAACGGGACAGTCTCGATAATGGAGGTACAGATGCTGAGATGGAAGCAGAACCTGTTTTTAAAGTCCCCACTAAGCATAAGAAAAAATCTAAAAGCAGGAGCAACAAGCAGGCTAAGAAACTCGAGTCAGACGTGGAAGAGAGTGATGGTGGCTCCACGGACTCAAGTTGGTCACAGTGCTCACAGTCAGACGAAAGGGAGACGGTCTACACACCAGCAGAAATATCAGCGTTTTTAAAAAACACCAAGGGCAAAAGGTCAGTGAATATCGAAGAATTTTTCCCAGACACTGAACAGTTTGTGTGTGATGTTAAAAAGTTAATGCGGTGTGGTGTGTTTGAAAAAACTGAAATCTATCGTCTGAAGGCCATAGTGACCAAACTTAGGAAGAACACTGAAGGTTCTTTATAGACTGCTGAGCTCTGTAATGCTTAACCAACTGGTTGATTGCATTATGTGGGTGACATTTTATTATTTAATAATGAGCGCTATCACTGCTGTAACCCTTAACATCAGTGGTGCCAGGGACCACAGAAAGAGAGCGGCAGTGTATGAGACGGTGAGACACAAGCATGCGGATGTTGTTTTCCTGCAGGAAACTCATAGCGATCCTGGAAACTCCTCGGACTGGGCGAGCGAGTGGACGGGACTTGTGTTTTTAAGTCACAATACCTCTCTTAGTGGTGGTGTTGCTCTTTTATTTTCACCGTCTTTTAGCCCACAGTCTTATGATGTTGAAGAAGTTTTAAAAGGCAGGCTTTTAAAAGTGCGGGCGTTTTATGAGAACGAGATTTTTGTTTTTATTTGTGTGTACGCCCCCACCCTAAGTGTGGAGAGAATGGTGTTCTTAAATATTTTAAGCTCTGTCATTGGTTCCTGTAGTCAGAGTGAAGTTTTAATCATTGGTGGAGATTTTAACTGCACTGAAGACGTTTTAGATAGGAACCATTTAGAACCTCATGCTGCCTCTCGCAAACGCCTGTGTGAGTTAATCACAACACATGACCTGAGTGATGTTTGGAGGGCTTTTCATGAAACAGAGAGACAATACACCTGGTCCCATTGTAAAGAGAACCTCCTCTCACTAGCAAGGCTTGATTGTTTTTACACTTTTAAACATCAGCTGAATATTTTTAGGTCCTGTGTTATTTATCCTGTGGGCTTTTCGGATCATTTTATGGTACAGTGCACTTTTAAGAAGAGCAATGTAAAGCCACGTAGTGCCTACTGGCATTTTAATGCTGCTCTTTTAGATGATATTAATTTTAGAGAGAGTTTTATTTTCTTTTGGCATGCTTTTAGGCTCCAGAAGCCGACTTTTACATCACTGCAAGATTGGTGGGATGTGGCAAAAGTGCACATTCAAATGTTTTGTCAACAGTACGCTCACAATGTGACTAAGGACATCACCAGATCACTTAGAGCTCTAGAGATTGAGGTAGTGGAACTCCAGGGTCTGGTGGAGTCCACAGGAAATCGAGGCCATATTGAGGCGCTCAAAAAGAAAAAACATGCGTTGGGTGAGTTGTTGGACACAACAGTGCAGGGGGCGCTGGTCCGCTCGCGCTTTAAAAGCGTAACAGAGATGGACGCTCCTTCCAAGTTCTTCTTTAGTCTTGAGAAAAAAAATGGACAGAAAAGGTTCATACATGCTTTGCGTACAGATTCAGGGGAGCTTGTAACTGATCCCACTGAAATTCGCAAGCAGACAGTCAGCTTTTACTCAAAGCTGTACAGAAGTGAGCTCGCAGCTGTGCAGGAGGTGGAGGAAGATTTTGTCAGGAATCTTCCTAAAATAACCGATGATTCAGCTAGGGAACTGAACAGCATGCAAAATGGGCGGTCACCTGGAATCGATGGGCTTTCGGTGGAGTTTTTTAAGGCTTTCTGGTCAGTGATAGGGCAGGACTTGCTGGAAGTGTTGAAGGCGAGCATAAGCGAAGGCAGACTGCCGCTGAGTAGCCGTAGAGCAGTCCTGACCCTACTCCCAAAGAAGGGAGATCAGACTGACCTTAGGAACTGGCGCCCTGTCTCCTTACTCTGCACAGACTGCAAGGTGCTCTCAAAAGCATTAGCAACAAGGCTAGGAAAGGTGATGGAGCAAGTCATCCACTTTGACCAGACGTACTGTGTGCCTGGCAGGTCTATCCACGACAATGTACACTTAATTCGTGACATTTTGGACGTCTCTAGGCTATTGGGGCTGAAGACTGGTCTTATTTTCATAGACCAGGAGAAGGCTTTCGACCGGTTTGAACACCAGTATTTGTGGAGGGCGTTAGAGAATTTTGGGTTCAACTCCGGGTTCAAGGCCATGATCCAGGTGCTGTACAGCGACATTGAGAGCATACTGAAAGTTAACGGTGGTTTATCTGTGCCTTTTAAAGTGTATAGGGGTATTAGGCAGGGCTGCTCTCTGTCTGGCATGTTATATGCCCTAGCCATAGAACCTTTACTATGTCAGATAAGAAGCAAGATTTCTCGGTCTGTCTATACCAAGGTCTAATACCCCATACTGTGTTTCTGCCTATGCCGATGATGTTGTTGTGATGGTGACTGAACCAAGAGATATTGATATTTTAACTGACATCATAATTAAGTTTAATGTGATATCTTCTGCAAAAGTAAACTGGAACAAAAGTGAAGCCATTTTAGTTGGGGATTGGAAAGGTGGGGAACCATGTCTCCCAGATAATTTGACCTGGAGAACAGGTGGTTTTAAATATTTGGGAGTGTACCTGAGAGACAGTAGCTATGTTAAGAAAAACTGGGAAGGCATAAGTGAAAAGCTAAAAGGACGTCTGAATAAATGGAGATGGCTCGTTCCAAAGATGTCATATAAGGGCAGAACTTTGGTTATAAACAATCTAGTTGCTTCAATGTTATGGCACAGACTGGCCTGTATTGACCCCCCTCCCAAACTACTAGCAGACCTGCAGGCCATGATGGTGGACTTCTTCTGGGACAAGCTGCACTGGTTACCACAAAGCATTCTATACCTACCCAAGGAAGAGAGCGGACAAGGACTTATCCACTTATCCAGCAGGACTGTGGCCTTTCGTCTTTGTCATGTACAGAAGCTCCTCGCTGGCCCAGAGAACCTCTCATGGAGAGCAGCTGCGAACGGAATACTACGCACAGTGGGAGGATGGGGTCTGGACAGGTCAGGTTTTTAATGGACACAAAACAATTAAGCTTAACTGGATTACCAGCTTTTTATCAAGGTATTTTAAAAGTTTTTAACCAGTTCAGATTGCAGAAGGAAGACTGTTCGTCACTGTGCTGGCTTCTCGATGAACCTCTCGTCCATGGCGCTCGGCTGGATGTCACCAGCAGGATCTCTCCAGCCTTAACCAGAGCATTGATCTCCACAAGGACTGTGACACTACGACAGTTGGTGCAACTGTCAGGACCGGACTTTGCTCACTCAGACGATGTAGCAACAAAGCTAGGGGTAAAGTCTGTACGTGTGGTTGCACAGCTTTTACAGAGGTGGAGGTCAGCACTTACATCTGAAGAGCGCTTGCAGCTCAGGGACTACTGCGCTGGGGTGGTCAGCTCTGAGGAAGGTGAGCCCAATCCAGTTCTTTCTCTTGTACCTAATCTGTCAGAGGTCTCAGGTCCCCTCCTCGGAGATGGGGAAAGAACAGGTATAGGCCTTAACACAGCCTCGGGTAAGAGCCTCTACAAACTGTGTGTTAAAGTGTACAATAAGAGATGGCTAGACGGGAGGGTAGACACGCCCTGGCGCAGTGTCCTTGGGCTGAATGATGATGTAAAGCCAGAGTGGCGAACGTTGTACAAACCACCGTTAACTAAAAGAACAGGTGACCTGCAGTGGAGAATACTGCATGGCATTGTCTCTGTAAACGCTTTTATCTGTATTTTAAACCCAGAGGTCACACATGAGTGTCCTTTTTGTTTACAGAGACAGTGTTTCATGCTTTTATGAACTGTTTTAGATTTCGTCCACTTTTTAGTGTTTTAGCGAGTGTCTTTGAGTGTTTTAACACGGTTTTTACCCCACAGGTTTTTATCCTTGGTTTTAAATACACCAGAAAAGAAAGGTTCAAGTGTCAGCTGGTC
>NC_080731.1:20223865-20228865 GCF_019097595.1 Hemibagrus wyckioides
TTCATACCATCTAAACACTCTGTTTAATCAGAGCAGTTTTCTGGCCGTCAGCACCAGCTTTCCCGCTGGAGAGCATGGCGGCCCAGGGTAGAGACCCCCTCGATAACCTGACGCGCAGCCATGGCGTTAGAGTGGTGACCGGGGCGGGGGTGGAGGAGTGGTGACCGGGGCGGGGGTGGAGGAGTGGTGAGGGGGGGGGGGGTGGGGGGGGGGGGCGGGGGGGGGGGGGGGGGGGGGGGGGGGGGGGGGGGGGGGGGAGGAGTGGTGAGGGGGAGGGGGGGGGAGGAGTGGTGACCGGGGCGGGGGTGGAGGAGTGGTGACCGGGGCGGGGGTGGAGGAGTGGTTACCGGGGCGGGGGTGGAGGAGTGCTGCCTGGCCGCAGGGGAGGTGGTCGGGCATCGGAACGTTCTGGCGGCGTCCAGGATGAACAGCGCGGTGGTGATGTTTGTCAACACGGTGGAGAACGCAGTGCTGTTGGCCCAGAAGGGCATTATACTCAGGGGTTCACTCACTGATGTGTTCTCCCTCGCAACACCTGCAAAAAAAGTCACGCTGTCCAACGTGCCCCCGTTTATTTCTAATGAAACACTGGAAAGACAGCTCTCCATTTTCGCAAGCTCGTCTCTCCGATAAGGAAAATGGACATAGGTAGCAAATCAGACCTGGCGAAACACGTGCGCTCATTCAGGAGGTTCACCTACATGATCCTCAATGATAACAGCACTGAACTCGAGCGCACGCTAACATTCAGGATCGACGGGTTTGATTATGTTATCTATGTGTCCACCGTGTCCATGAGGTGTTTCGGCTGCGGAAAAACTGGGCATCTAGTGCGTGATTGTCCCCAGGGCGCAGACAGCAGTACAGTCCCCTCTGATGTGAGTGAGGTGTCGGTTCGGGGCAGTGACGGGTTGGATCGAGCTGATCAGAATGACGGAGTAGTCGAGGCGGACTCTCCGGTCACGGACGGAGCGGGCGTCTCTCATGCGGGTTCTGTTAGCGCTACGGCGGGAGAACCAGAGACCTCAGAGCCTAACGTGAGTGACAACACCGAGACCGACCCAGTACCCAGTGATGGGGTGAGTAACACTGATACCACTGTTCCCACTGCTCAGGCTGAGCAGGCCTCACCTGAGCCGCATATAGAAATAGAAACTGAAACTGATGTTGGAATGATGATTAGTCAGGACAGTGTTACTGAGAATAATGTTGTTGTCTTACCGGAAAATGCAGACGAAGCGATGATGGAAACTGAGCTGACCGTTCTCAAAACACCCGTAAAAAGAAAGACAAGAGACAATGACAAAACTGTGAAAGCCGCGAAAAAAGCAGAAAAGAAGCAGGTAGAAAGTATTAGTGAGCTGGACAGTGAAGAGCCCTCTCCTGACCTCACTGTCTGTGTCACCACTGAGGGTCACTGGGTCGGTAAAAAGTACAACGCGAGTGAAATTAAACACTTTCTTAAGATCACAAAGAACATGAAAATGGTACAGATCAACAAATACTTTCCAGACCTGAACAAACTGCACATAAAACTGCCATAAAGCGTCTTATGGGTGAAGGGTGTTTCGAGGACAAAGAGTTATACAGGTTAAAGAAGATTGTCACTAAAATCAACAACCTGATAAGTAATGATGATGATGACACGTCATAGTTCTCTCGGTCCTCACAGACCGCAGACGCCCTTTCCTGTGCTTATTCTTTTCTGTGTGCTCATGCAGGACATTCACATCGCATCCCTGAATGTTAACGGTGCTAGAGACTGCAGGAAGAGAGCAGAACTGTATGAACTAGTGACACAAAAAAGAATAGACGTATTACTTGCACAGGAAACCCATAGTGACGCTAAAAACGTAGTAGACTGGACACAGGAGTGGGCTGGCCCCTTGTTTTTAAGCCACAATACCTCTGTTAGTGGAGGAGTAGCCATTTTGTTTTCAAAGACTTTTAAACCTCTCTCTTACAGCGTGGAAGAGGTAGTAGCTGGCAGACTGTTAAAAGTCAGAGCTCTTTTAGAGAACCATGCTATGGTTTTTATCTGTGTGTATGCCCCGGCTTCCCCAGTGGAAAGAATAGCTTTTTTAGATAAATTATGCAATGTTTTAGAAACTTGTGACACAGAGGAGTTTTTATTTGTTGGTGGTGATTTTAACTGTACTTTAGAAAACAGTGACCGCAACCATATAGAGCCACACATGCCTTCAAGAAGAAGACTCCTACACACTGTTGAAAAACACGAGTTAAGTGATGTTTGGAGAAATATGCATAAAACTCAAAAACAGTACACCTGGGCTCATGCTGCTGATGGAAAGGTATCATTAGCAAGGTTAGACAGGTTTTATGTTCCAAAGCATCACTTGAACACCATAAAAAGTTGTGTTATTAGTCCGGTTGGCTTTTCAGACCACAGCTTGGTTTTATGTGTTTCAGTTTTAAATTGTATTAAACCGAAGAGTTCTTACTGGCATTTTAACACAGTTTTACTGAATGACCAGCATTTTATAGAGATTTTTACTTTTTTCTGGAGAAATTTTAGGAAAGAAAAAAGTGCTTTTATTTCTCTGCAACATTGGTGGGATTTTGGGAAAGCTCAAATAAAACAGTTGTGTCAACAGTACACTTATAATGTCACAAGGGATTTGGCTCGGTCTATGAAACAACTAGAAGATGAGATAACAGAACTTCAGTTGTTAGCACAATCCACAGAGAACCAGAACCATATTCAGACCCTCACAGTCAAAAAGAAAAAGTTATCGGACCTCCTTGAGTTTAAAGCACAAGGTGCATTAATAAGGTCACGATTCCAGAACGCGAACCAGATGGACGCCCCCTCAAAGTTGTTTTTAGCCTTGAAAAAAGAACGGACAAAAACGTTTTATTCACAGCCTGCGCTCTGAGTCTGGACACCTTTTATCTGATACAGCTGACATTAGGAAAAGGGCGGTTAGTTTTTATGAAAAACTCTATCAATGTGAGTACAGAGAACACACCACAGAACAGAGCTTTTTAGAAGACCTGCCCCGAGTGTCTCATGACTCCAATACAGAGCTGAGTGCAGATATAATATCAGCAGAGCTGCACAAAGCATTAATGAGTATGGAGTGTGGCAGAGCGCCTGGCATAGACGGGCTTCCGTCTGAGTTTTATAAGTCTTTCTGGCATGTTTTAAGGGATGACTTACTTGAGGTTTTGAACGACAGCTTGACAAGAGGACTGCTACCATTAAGTTGTAGGAGAGCAGTCCTCACTCTTTTACCCAAAAAAGGGGACCTGACAGACATAAAGAACTGGAGACCTGTTTCATTGCTTTGTAGTGATTACAAGATGCTGTCTAAAGTTTTAGCTACAAGACTGGGAAGTGTTCTGGAAGAGGTTTTAAACGCAGATCAGACCTACTGCATACCCGGGAGGTCCATATTTGACAACATCTCATTAGTTCGAGACATTTTCAGTGTCTCCAAACGTTTTGGGCTGAATATGGGTTTCATTTCCATAGACCAAGAGAAAGCCTTCGATCGAGTTGAACACAACTACCTTTGGAAAACCCTTAATGCTTTTGGTTTTAGCTCAGATTTTATTTCCAAAGTACAAATCCTATACTGTGACATAGAAAGTGTACTGAAACTCAATGGTGGCTTATGTGCTCCGTTTAAGGTGTGTAGGGGGGTAAGGCAGGGCTGCTCTCTCTCAGGGATGCTTTACACTCTGGCCATTGAACCCTTTCTGAATACGCTAAGAGCTAAGCTGAAAGGTGTCTTAATCCCTGACTGCCCGAACGCTATCCGCCTGTCGGCCAACGCAGATGACGTTGTAATACTGGTCGACAGTCAGAGTGATATAGACATGTTACACAGGGTGTCCAAGGACTTTGGAGCGGTTTCCTCTGCAAAGGTAAACTGGTCTAAGAGCGAGGCTGTTTTAGTCGGCCAGTGGGTAGGCGAGGTACCTAAACTCCCCGGAGGCCTAAGTTGGAAAAGCGAAGGCTTTAAGTATCTGGGCGTGTACCTGGGTAATGACTCGTTCACACAGAGAAACTGGGAAGGGGTCATTGAAAAAGTAACTGGTCGCCTAGAAAAGTGGAAGTGGCTGGTGCCTAAAATGTCTTACAGGGGGTGAACGCTAATTATTAACAATCTGGTAGCATCGTCTCTGTGGCATAAAATAGCCTGTATAGACCCTCCTACAGACCTTTTAATGAAAATCCAGTCGATTTTATTAGACTTTTTTTGGGATAAGTTGCACTGGGTGCCACGCAGCATTTTATACTTACCCAAAGAGGAAGGTGGGCAAGGTCTTATACATTTACAGAGCAGAACTGCAACCTTTCGCTTACAGTTTTTACAGAAGTTTTTATGTGGCTCAAAGTTTTTTAGCTGGAAACAAGTGTCCAGTGCCATTTTAAGATCTTTTGGGCAGATGAGAATGGACAAGGCACTCTTTTTAATGAATCCAGAGAGACTGAACACTGCAAGACTGCCTGCTTTTTATCACAACTTGTTCAGAATCTGGAGACTTTTTAGGGTGCAAAGAACCACAGCCACAGACTCTCTTCACTGGCTACTTCAGGAGCCTCTGGTATACGGGGCACGCCTGGACATCGGGGACTCTTCACTGTCGCAGTCTCTCCTCGCGTCTGGTGTCACCACCCTCAAACACCCGGTGGACGTTGCTGGGCCTCACCTACAGAACGCTGATGGAGTAGCTGCTCGGCTAGGCGTGAGGTCAAAGAGGGTGGTGAGCCAGCTGCTGCGAAAGTGGACTCTGGTCATCTCGCGTGAGGAGAGGGAAATGCTCATGGACTACTCTATTGGAACTGAAAGCCCCGACTCAGAGGACCCGTTTCCTGAACTTGCACTGTCTGTGGACTGTGGACAGGAAGGCACTGGTCACTTTTTGGACTGTAAAAATATCACAAACATGAACTTTTTTAATGTGACTGGGAAAACGTTTTATAAAGCATGTGTCAACGCTTTTAATATGCGGTTGCTCAGGGGGAGAGT
>NC_080731.1:20248865-20271365 GCF_019097595.1 Hemibagrus wyckioides
ACTGAGGACTTCATTTATTACTGAACTCCATTTAAAGATAAAACAATCCATTCAACACCTTTTCACATCTGAACCACCCCAAATCTCTCCCACAATGCATCTGTTCTGTCAGTGTATCAATCTGAAGGAATAATAAAGGGTATTTTCTTCACTCTGTGCGCTGAGCTTTATTTTAGAACTGAGTTCATTTACACCACATGATCACACACACACACAGGTATGATGTTCAGGTGAGATGTTCAGGTATGATAGTCAGGTGGGATGTTCAGGTGTAATGTTCAGCTGTGATGGTCAGCTGTGATGGTCAGGTGTGATGGTCAGGTGTGATGGTCAGGTGAGATGGTCAGGTGAGATGGTCAGGTGTGATGGTCAGGTGTGATGGTCAGGTGAGATGGTCAGGTGAGATGTGGTACTGCTGCCTGAATCAGTAATTACACCACATCATACACTGTGTTTCCTCCTGGTTCTACACACCAACACACTCCACACTCACAATCAGTGTTCATTATTATATCATTAGAATTGTAATAGATTTGGGTTTTAATATTTCAGACACTGTTTCACTCTAAACACAAACTGTAGTAAAATCTGATGAAGGTTAAACTGAGCTTAGATTTTATGACTGAATCTGAATAAAGAAGAGAATAAAGAGATTCTAGTGTAAATGTATTAGTGAATATCTGCACACCCCCCTTACAGTCACAGTCATTAATATTACATTATTTCTGAATGGTCCTGATGTGTAGATCCAGATGTTCTTCACTAAACTCTCTTCTTGCTCTATAAACTCAGGGTGTGTTCAGGAAGTGACCTGATGATCTTCATGTGCAGCTTCATCCACACTCTGTAGCAAAGATCAGGTGTTTACTGCGTTTATTCCCCGAGTTTCAGTTTGTTTTCATTTCACTGTCAGAGCGGTTCAGTGACAGGAAGTCACGTGATTAACAGTCGGACGGTGAGCACGTTGTGATTAATCACTAAACAACCCTCTGATCACGTGACTTCACTACTGAAGATATTTCTAACCTGTAACTCTGTAAACCTCCTGTTTATTAGATATTAATGATGTTTTTTATTAGAGAAATATATACAAAACAGATAAGCTTGGCAAAGAGCAACAGGTCCTCTGTATTTTATATAAATACATTTGATACTTAGATGTCAAGCCCAGGATCTTCTTGCTGTGAGGCAACAGTGCTAACCACTATGCTGTACACTCCTGATATTTACATAAACTTTGCTAAAAAATACATTTAAACAGTTTATTTAGCCAACATTAACAAAAATGACTTAATATTCACAGCCTTAACACAATCTTAACACAGGGTCTTTTTTTAAGTGCATTTAGTGAAATTTCACTGGAACTGCATGATGCCAGGGTCTTAAACAAAACGTCTTAATAAAATAAATAAATAATACATACAACAAAAAACGTATACATTTAATGCACCATATATAACATTTGTTTGGAAAACGGAAGGCATAAAATATAGCAAAACAACACATGAAACAACATCAGAGCCCTAGACGCGATAAACTTTTAAAATGTTTAAAATATACTTAAAATTACTAGGTTTATGTGCAATGACAATAAAACATTTAAATATTACGAGTGAACACAATAATATTTAACCCTTTCCACTCACTTAATTTATTACATGTATGTAAAATTCTTCTTAGGAAATTCTAGTTCTCGTTGAAATTTAATATTACGATGTAATAATTATGAAGGTTAACTTAGTAAATTTTAATACACCAAAAAGTCATTTTTTTCAGTGTAGTTGAAGTTAGCTGTCCAGTAATAGCAGCGGAATTTAGGAAAGGCAAGATCTCCACATTTCTAGGTTTGGAAAACTTTTTTTAATTCTGTGGTTTTTATAATTCCAGATGAAGGCTCGAAAAACAAATGCGTGTTTTTAAACAGATTTTTTTCATTTCATTTCATTGTCTGTAGCGCTTATGCGATCTATCCTCGGGTCACGGGGATCTCAGGCGTCATCTGCATCAAGGCAGGATACACCCTGCACGGAGTAGATATAATAGATGTCACATCTTTATAGCATTTATTCTGCCTATTAATGAAAAAGGAGGAGTCCTCCAGAACTGAATATTTCTTTTCTATTTTTTCTAAAGGGGCAGAAACACAGAGCACCGTATCACAGATCAAAATGGACAATTAAATCAATAGAAACTGGAGAGAATACATGAGTTGTCTGTACACCTCTAGGAACACTATATCATACCAGACCTCAGGATATCACAGGTAGAGGCATTTATACAGTCAATGTGGTGACCATATACCATTAAAAACATCAGTAGTAGAGTGAATAATACAGGTGAAGAGTTCCAGAGGAATAATCTCTCTGATAGCCTTTGATGGAGATAGTCTTATCGCTGATCCATGACATCAGTAGATTCTTCATGGCAGCAAAAGCTAACAAGTAAAAAGCCATCTTTTATATTTATTAGAGATAAGCTCAGGGAAAACCCAGAAGAAGTGACAAAGGATCCAGCTCCAAAGCCAAACCAAAGATGTTGTTTAACAAATCTGGACCAGTGCGTCTGGGTCATGTGACTTTCCATATACAATGAGTATAATCTCCTATATCAGACTTGCACTTAGGGCAGAGCGGTGATGTGTCTTTGTGTCTTAAATGAGGTGTAATATGTATTCTGTGTAAGATTCTGACTCTGTAAGACTCCTATTACAAACTGATAGCCTGTTAGCTTGGAGCCAGACGGTCTCCCATTCCTCTTCTGGAAAATCCACCCCAAGCTCTCTTTCCCAAATCAGTCTGAGAGGTGATGTACTAACTGCACCATAAGAGCACAGAGCTTTATAGAATGGAAATTAACTTATATGTAGGAGGATTCAGAAGGATTTCCTCAATAACTAAATATGAGTATTTAGAGGTGAGTGCAGTATTTTTTGAATATATAATCTCTAATTTGCAAAAATCTAAAGAAGTGCTGTCTAGGTAGATTATATCTCGTAACTAAGTTATCAAAGGACAATAAAGATCCTTCCTCAAAAAAAGTCACACATCCTACATATACCAAGAACAGGCCTTTAATTAAAGCCAGAGTCTGTAGTACTAGGCAGGAACTCCGGGGTATTCAAAAGTGGCAGAAGAGGGGAAGTTATGCTGCTCCTGCCCTCCAGCCTTCGAATAACACACCAGGTCTTGAGAATATTATGTACTAAGGGACTTCTGCTTTTTTATTTTTTAACAACAATTTTTATTATTAGCAAACAGGTTTTGACATAATTTTAATTTTACATTATAACAGAAAAAAACCGAGTTATACATAACTCAATACCCCCAACATTTAAATCTAAATAAATTAAATAAATAATTAGAAAAAAAAATGGTAAAAAGGAAAAAAGTGTAAAATCTCCATATA
Source organism: Hemibagrus wyckioides (assembly GCF_019097595.1). Lineage (NCBI taxonomy): Eukaryota > Metazoa > Chordata > Actinopteri > Siluriformes > Bagridae > Hemibagrus > Hemibagrus wyckioides. The sequence continues at coordinate 20,252,271 of NC_080731.1, forward strand.
CACAAACAGCAGCAATATTTTGCCTCTACATTTCCACTGTCCAGATGTTCCACAAAGGATACAGCATCCAAACTCTCCAAAAAACCATAGAATACCTCCCAGATAGACCAGAAGACCTGGAGTTTATTTTTCAGAAATTAGGTCATCTATTCCAGAAAGAGACATGAGGTCATCCCTTTTATCCAGTGTGACACACAAGGACTTCCTTCTTGTTTCCATGCACATGCCATTACATGTTTAGCTTCTAATAGACAGAGGGTAAGGAACAGTTTTTCATGTTTTAAAATTTAAAGGGTAAATATGCAATATGCACAACTTTTGCCAATAATTTTGCTTGGAATGTTCATAATTTTAACCCAGAAACTATTAACTTTGCTGCATTCCCACATGCAGTGAAACAGAGTTCCCTTTTCTTGTTGGCCTTTGTAACATACATCAGGAATGTTAGGGTTGAAGTGATGTGACTTAACTGGAGTGATATATTATCTACTCCGCCATTTGTATTGAAGCAATCTTAAACTAGCTTCAGTTGTTGTCTGAGTTCCTGAGCATGCTACTTGCCATTCATCCTCAGTTATATCTCTCTGTAAGTCAGATTGCCATGCTTAAAGTCTGTCATGAAATGATTCTTTAGACTTAACCACAAACTGTTTATATAGCAAAGAGACCTTTCCTTTACCTTTCAAACAATCAAGTGTGATCTTTTCCCAGAGGGGGCTCAGAGAGACTTTGGTCTTGTCTTGATAAAATGAAGCTCTGTAGTTGTAAATACTTGAAAAAATGCTTTTGCAAAATTCCAAACTTTGACCTAATTTCTTCAAAAGACATAAACCCTCTCTCATTGTAAAGATCAGACACATTACCAGTTCCTTGAGCTGACCAGTTTCTAAAACCTGGATCAGCTCTACCAGGGTGAAATGTGAGAGTTGTGACTCTCCGAGGTGGGAGAGAGCTTCGAACCATACCACTATGGGGTTTCTGGTGAAGGGATTTTTGGTGTTTGCTGAGTACAAGTATAAATTTAAAGGAACTGAAATAGAGTGAGCCTCACTAGATCTATAGATACCCAGGTAGGGGGAGAATCTTTTCCAAAATAAAACATTGCTGCTCTGATTCGAACTGCCCAGTGATACCCCCCCCCCCACCTCTGTCAAAAGGCAGATAAAGCAAAGACAGCCTAAGTCTGGGGCGTTTGTTGTTACAAATAAAATTTATGAAGCCTTTTTTCATTAAGACAAAAAAAAGAAGAATGGAGGAAGTGGGAAGGATCAGAAGAGATACAGTAGTTTGGGTAAGATTGACATTTGTAATAAATTAACATGGCCAGTGGCGGACTGGGACAATAATTCAGGCTGAGAATTTGACTCCATTCCAGGCCACTGTTCATGTAATCCAACAGACTGCTAATCTTTAGGCTAACCCTATTAAACTCTCTCTCTCTCTCTCTCTCTCTCTCTCTCTCATCTTTCCCTGAATCTCTCTCTCTCTCTCTCTCTCTCTCTCTGTCATCTTTCCCTGAATCTCTCTCTCTCTCTCTCTCTCTCTCTCTCTCATCTTTCCCTGAATCTCTCTCTCTCTCTCTCTCTCTCTCTGTCATCTTTCCCTGAATCTCTCTCTCTCTCTCTCTCTCTCTCTCTCTCTCTCTCATCTTTCCCTGAATCTCTCTCTCTCTCTCTCTCTCTCTCTCTGTCATCTTTCCCTGAATCTCTCTCTCTCTCTCTCTCTCTCTCTCTCTCTCTCTCATCTTTCCCTGAATCTCTCTCTCTCTCTCTCTCTCTCTCTCTCTCTCTCTCTCATCTTTCCCTGAATCTCTCTCTCTCTCTCTCTCTCTCTCTCTCTCTCTCTCTCTCTCTCTCTCATCTTTCCCTGAATCTCTCTCTCTCTCTCTCTCTCTCTCTCTCTCTCTCTCTCATCTTTCCCTGCCTCTCTCTCTCTCTCTCTCTCTCTCTCTCTCATCTTTCCCTGAATCTCTCTCTCTCTCTCTCTCTCTCTCTCTCTCTCTCTGTCATCTTTCCCTGAATCTCTCTCTCTCTCTCTCTCTCTCTCTCTCTCTCTCTCTCTCTGTCATCTTTCCCTGAATCTCTCTCTCTCTCTCTCTCTCTCTCTCTCATCTTTCCCTGAATCTCTCTCTCTCTCTCTCTCTCTCTCTCTCTCTCTCTCTCTCTCTCTCTCTCTCTCTCTCTCTCTCTCTCTCTCTCTCTCTCTCTCTCATCTTTCCCTGAATCTCTCTCTCTCTCTCTCTCTCTCTCTCTCTCTCATCTTTCCCTGAATCTCTCTCTCTCTCTCTCTCTCTCTCTCTCTCTCTCTCTCTCTCTCTCTCTCTCTCTCTCTCATCTTTCCCTGAATCTCTCTCTCTCTCTCTCTCTCTCTCTCTCTCTCTCTCTCTCTCTCTCTCTCTCTCTCTCTGGAACAGACTGTTTCAGATTAGAAGAAAATATAATTATCATCTGTACACAGTGAGATGCGATGTTGTGATGACCCAATTGTTATACCTGAAATATGTGTGTTATTGTGAATTGCCATCCCCAATGGTTCTATTGCTAGTGTAAAAATCAACTTCCCCTGTATAATCTGAAAGGGGAGGATATTATTCCATTTGTAAGTATTTCAGTGGAAGGATTAGCATATAGGATCCAGATCCATTTCATAAAATTCTCCCTAAACCCCATTCTCTCCATAACTTTGAAGAGGTTCTCCCACTCAGTTCTGTTGAATACTTTTTCAGCATCAAGAGACAGAAGTGCATTATCGTAGGTGTTAGATTTCTCATATACTATATTAAGTACTCTACCTATATTATGCAAACCCTGCCTCCCCTAAACAAACCCATTTTGATCTATATGAATAAGCTGGGGCAGATGCAATTCTAATCTCTTCACAAGCACCTTACAGAGAATCTTAATATCATTGTTCAGCAGAGAAATGGGTCTATATGGACCACAATCCATATAGAGGTGGTTTTCCAGGTTTTAATAACAGAGTGATCACCGCAGTATTAAGAGAGGGAGGCAGAGCAACGTTTTTCAATGATTCCGGTTACATTTCTAGTAAGGGTTGAGTTAATTTATGGTGAAAAAGTTTATATATCTCTATTGGTATGCTATCTGGCCCTGGTGTCTCTCTGGTAATATTTGGCCTGGTAGTAATTCCTACAGACCTCATTTATCTCAGTTTGATCAAATGTTACCTCACCCTCCATTGTCTGAATGGAATTTATGGCTCTTTCTGTTTGTAACTGTTCAGTATACCAGGCTAGTAACTTACCCACCTTCTCCCCACTTTCATAATAGGTCTGTTTAAGTCTCATCAAACTCTTCATTGCTTGATTTAGTCTGAGCTCATTACATTTTATTTTTACTTTTTGTAGTTCTAAGAGGAGGTCAGGAGAAGTTTTTTGGAAAATTTTAGATTCAGTTTCTTTTATTTTGTCTTCATGATATACTAGGGGTGCTCCGATCAGGATTTTTGGGGCTGATCACCGATCACTAGCTCTGTCGTCTGATTCCGATAACAGGGTCTATTTGAAGCCTTATCATGTAGCATTATTTATTAAACTATATTCAACAACAATGTAAATTAAGTATTAAAATTACGAGAAGAGGAATATCATGAATTAATAACTGTATTTATTGTCAAGCAACATGTGTGACATGTCAACTTAAAACGTAGCAGCCTGTGCTTGGTCAGTAATTGGGAACAGCTTAGAGCTGGACAAATACAACTTTCCTGTAGATTATATAAAAATAAATAAAATAACGGACAGAACAAACAGAGTCTTTAACTTTAGACTACTTTAACTTAAGACCAAAAACTGCAACCGAAATGGCTATAGTCAAAATTGTGTTTCAGGTCAGTTTTTCAAGTCAGCCCTCAGTTTATCTAATTTACTTTAAAGACCACAGGCAATAAAGTGCACAACAACAATAAAAAAATACAAATAACTAACAACTTGTATCTCCATATCTGTATCTGTCTATATCTGTCTACAACTACACTTTTCAGGGCCGGTCTAACAAGTTATTGCAAATTCAAGAAGAAAGACAGTGAACACCAACAGAAGCACAACTGCACTATCATGATGATTTCTGCATCATGAATCAGTGATCAACTCTGAAGTAGTTCCTTTTGTTCTGAGAAGCTCAGTCAGATTTTGTGGGCATTTGGAGAGGTAGAGGGAGGAGTAGAGAGAGGAGTAGAGAGATCCAGAGTGAGGTAGAGAATGAGAAAGGGTGGAGAAAGATTAGTAGCGTACTTCTTAAGCATCAAGAGCAGATATTTCTTTATAAATATAAGAATCTCTGGATTTTTGGCTGACAGCTTGTTGCGCTTCTCATCTATAATATTTCCACTACCACAATAACACTGTATTCATTTCAGTTAAAGCTCCTTTTATTAATCATTTAGAGCAAAATAAGTAATAAGTAATATTATTTTATTACTAGAATGATAAAAATATATATGTTCTGACAGCGACACACACACACACACACACACACACTCACACATGGAAAGAATGTATAAATGAAGTTTTCCCACCTCAGATAAAAGGATGCTATACAGGCGCTCAGAGTCAATGTCATGGAATCTTTTCTGAACCGCTTCCAACAACGTTGCTTTTGAAGATCTTACTCCATGGTCAGTGTCTGCGGTCTTCTCTAGAAGATGAGTTAAAGCTCTGATGGATGGAATGACATCTGCAGCTGATGCGCTTGATGAACGTATCTGCTGGGTGAGCTCTTCAAAGAGGGCGAGTAGAGAAATCATATTTTCCACCAGTGTCCACTGGGCACCGGGGAACATTGTGGGTAAACCATAGGCAGCTCCATAAACACATCGGGCCTGGTTCTGTTCTGTGCCATACACAGCAGGCTGGGTAGACTGGAGTCCCTCATGGACTTTTCCATGTTCTTTGCATTATCCCATAGAATAATGTGAACTTCTTTTGGGATTCCCCAGGCACGAAACATGTCGCTAAATGCAGCAGGAAGAGCTTCCACAGAGTGTGACCCTGAAGACTCTTGAGAATGAAGAACCACTTTTTGCTGTTCAAAGTTTTGATTAATAAACTGCGCACCTTTACCCCAGAACTCAGCCACAACTTATCCAGAAGGTCCACAAAACAGCCAGAACTGAACCAATATTATGCCAGAATCCCCAAAACTGAACCAGAAATGATCCGTATAATATTTATTATGGAAGGTATAATAAAAGAATGAAACAAATTCAAAGCAGAATGTTTTATTGATGCAGAAAGGGGAAAAAATCTCAACATGAAAAATAAACAGTGGAAAAAAAAGATAAGAAACCAGTAAAATCAAAAGAAATATTTCAAATACAAAAATAACAAAGACTACAGAAACCAAGCAATAAATTATAATGTTAAAGGTGTTCTTCTTTTTCTGCCACCCTCACGGTCACCAGCCAGATGAAAGCACCTTTTAATAAATTTCTCCACCTCCAGCTCACACTGGATTTCTTCTTACAGCCTCTAGAATAGGAGCTTACAAAAATACATTTAATAAAATGAACAGTAAACAGTCACAAAGCCCGTATATCTGGGGGGCACGAAGGAGGAAGTTCTAGACTTCCAATAAAAATGCACTTACCAATCACAATGTTTTTAGCTCCAAAGTCTGGAACAGTGTTTTCCCATTTACACCTCTCCAGTTCACCGCTTTGGTCAGGTCATTTTTGATGTCCTGCCTCATAATTCTCCAGACTGTGTCCTTTACATCCACTCCACCCAGAAATCCTAGTTCAAGTACCTGAAATAGTTTTAAAACATCTGGTCACCATTAACTTATTACACTAACGGGCTTTTGTAGCTATTACTGATATTGGACTTATTAGATTAATTCTAATAGCGTTTAGATTTAGAAACCTTTAGATTTTTTTTAAAAGATTCATTTTAGATGTTTTGGACTGATCACACACACCACTTAATTATAACAGTAATTAAAACCAGACCTGGAAGTTATAACATTAGGTAGTTATCCATAACTGACATTGTTATCTACCACTTTTCATCTAGATTCTGGACAGGATCGAAGGTCACTTTCCAGAGATGTTAATGACCTTAAGTCTTCAATGGGAAATCTTTTTGGACTGAAAAGGTCAACCTCTGTGATCTCATGAACATTGTGTGCTTTTAGATCTTGCACCATCCTTAGAATGTTTCTCTGTTTTTTGAAACATTTGCTTTCCATGCACCTAATCATTAAGTACATTTGATTCCTAATCAGTAAGGGTAGGTTAAAATTGACCTTAATCAACTTATAAACTTGATTTCTTTCCTTTAGTCAAATCTAACTTACTCAGGTATGCTCAGGTATCATCAAATGATGATTTTAAGGTAATATAACTAAGTTACTTCGATCATTTTTGTAAACAATGTTGCCTGTCTAATTATCGTATCTAATCTATGGGTTATCTGATTATCTAATAATCCTTTCAGTATTAAGCACCTTTCATAATCATTAGTCAACAGTTAAACTTATAGCAAATAGATGCCAAAAAGAGAGATGAGTAAAACCGGCGGAGTCATCGTTAGTTAGAATTATTCGAACTTTCTGGCGCCTATGGTCTGGCTTTGACGTAAACAACATAAGGGCACAAGCTAGCATAATATAGCATATTATTGAGCTGGCTCCACTGAGACCAAAAAACATGTTGATGAAGATCCATAATCCTTGGGCTTAGGGACGAGAACACCATAACAGGTTTATCTGACACGTTCGAGAGGGAGCGTAAGGTCAATCTAAAAATACTTAAAGTTCATATAAATTGCATATAATGTACAGAAATTATATAGAACAAGAAGTAGCTTACCCAGGTAAGTGGAAGAATAGTAAAATTCCTGGTGGAAAAAGTATAGAATAAACAACAGGTACCGAGACGGGAGGGGGTTTGGAGAAGATGTTATTGAAACACCAGGAGAAACGAGCAAAATATTATTGTAGTGGCTGATGTTAATGTAAACATTGGGAGAAAACGCTGAATAGGTGTAATGGAAATATACAGACTTAAAAACATGAAGCAATGGAAGATTTAGAGAATTAAATTAAACTAGATTCAAATAAACTGGAATCCTAGCCTAAATACATGAATAATAAAATAAAATAAAATAAAATAAAATAAAATAAAATAAAATAAAATAAAATAAAATAAAATAAAATAAAATAAAATAAAATAAATAGTTTAAAGGTAAAGTAGGTTAGTTAACCTAAATTTAAAAAACTAGACTAACATCACAGAGCCATTTTACCCCTTTTACCTTTACTACCACATAGGCAACGGGTGAAAACTGAAGTAAAATAAGGGCAGCACCCTTCCCTTAAATAATAATAATCCTTAAATAAAAATCCTCAGGATTCTAAGTAATTGCCCGGCAGTCACCATGAACCACACAGGAACAACAAACAAGTACACAAACATATGGAACATGTGGGTTATGTAGGTTAAAGTATAAGTGATAAATTAAAGGGGTAATGAAATAAATGTGGTTTTGGTTTAAATAAGTTCTGAAGTTTAGACAGATCCACAACTAATACTGTGGCTATATGAAGGCCACAGAAAGGTGGGGCTGTTTTTCAGGGGGAGAAATTAGTGAACATCAAAACAATCCATAGAAAGGTAGAGCCCAGCAAGTTTAGGCAGCTGGGCAGGAAGGTATATATACTGGGGGATTTGTGAAGGGGGGTGTGCTTGACTGCATCGGTTCATGAATCTGTGTATTTGAGTGCCATTCCCGTGATATTTTTTAATAAAACCGGTTGCTTCTTCTCATCCAAGCCTGGAGGAGTGCTTTATTTCTTTGTTTCTGTCCTGCATTTTTGATCTGAAATATAAGACGTTTTGATAATATTGGTAATTGAAAAAGGCTCTAGAACCACCCTGAAGTGTCCACCCAGAGAGGGGCTCTGGGTTCCGACAGCTGCTCCATAAGAATTTGTTGTTGGACCATTACATCATGGAGAAGTGCTGAAACATTAAAAACAGGAACTGCAAGGATTACCACACCACACATGCTATGAAATGAGCCTTACAGTAACAGATACATGATAGAAACAAACAGAAATATTCCATCTTACAGCTGGGTGTTGGCTGGAGAAGCTTTTCCTCTGGGGTCTGGCTGTTTCAGAACTCCACGGTGATCTTTTCCATTATGAAGTGTAGAATAATTCTAGCAACTCGAACATAAAACTAAACTCCAAACACAGAAAAGTAATGTAGATGAGCAAAAAGCAAATCAAGTAAACTTACTTTTAACTTACCTTAAAGAATTAAAGCTCCAAAAGACAAAATCTGAACAATCATTAAAGCTCGAGCAGCTGTTTGAATTTCACCGCCAGACTGCGCTAGCTACACAACTTCTGGATCCTCCGGTAGGCGGGGCATGCTCTTCTTTTATTGTAAGAGAGGGATGGTGTCACGGAGCTCGCTCTGGGAAAAGTAGTCCTTTGCTGACTTTTAAGAGGTAGATGGACTGTGAAGGTTCAGGATCAAGCCATTCATTAATAAATCCAAGTTGGCAGGCCAATTAATACAGTCTAATATTTGGGAGATCCAAGCCACCCTTTGCACTAGAGAGATGAAGTTTGATCATTTCAATCTGGGTTTTCTTTTGCTCCAGATAAATGAACTTAGCCACCCATTTAGCTCTTATATAGTCGTGTTAGACAGTAAAGCAGGAATCATTTGCATTAGATCAGTAAACAGGGCAGGACATTCATTTTCATCAAATCCTCCCTCCCTAGCCAAGATAGAGGGAGAACCATCCAACTATTCAAATCATCACAGATTTATCCCAGCACTGCTGTAAAGTTGGCTTTATACAGTTGCCTTAATACCCCAATAAACAGAACTATCCTCGGAACATTTAAATGGAAATTTAGAGGGAGACTGATTTGTGGACTTCTTATTACCTATAAATAAGCAACTAATTTAGAAAAATTTAACTTGTACCCAGAAAATTGCCCAAATTCCTGAATGAGATCTACAGTTCTTAACACAGACACCTCAGGATCTGAAAGAAAAAGCAGCACATCGTCTGCATATAAGGAAATCTTGTGCTGCCTAGCTCGAATTTTTCTAAGGTAATAGAATAAATAAGGCAATTCAACAGAATCAGAAGCTTTCTCTGCATCTAGGAACAGAATGAGGGAGTTAAAACTAAAATGATGGGAAAGCTCAATAATATTTATTAGACTCCTAACGTTGTGAATGGAGCTTCTGCTTTAATAAACCCTGTCTGGTCTTCATTAGTAATAAATGGTAGAACATTCTCCAATCTCAGTGCTGAAATTTTAGAAAACTATTTTAAATCTGAATGTAACGACACAGTGGGCCTATAGGAAGTGCAGTTCTGGGTCCTTGCCCTGTTTCTGTAGAAGAGAAATATTTGTGAAAAATAAGTGAAGGGGGCAGACTGACGGTCAAAAATGAATGATTAAGCATGGCTAAGAGAGGGTCTAATAGGACATGCTCAAATTCTTTATACAGTTCACATGCAAGACCATCCGGCCCAGGTGATTTACCAGAATTTAGACTATGGAGAGCGATTATAGCTTCCTCTATTGTCATTGAAGCATTAAAATATTCCCTTTAGGAAGAGTCAGCTATCAAAGAATAATACAATAGAATCATATCTTTAAAAGATTAGACTCATACAGCATAGAGTAAAACTGTTTAAAGGTCTTATTTATAATATAAAAAGGGAAAGATTGCACTCCTTTAAGATAATAGAACTATAGACATAATGTATTGTAAGTCCAATTTGGACTTTGTGAAGTGGGCTAGGTATTTACTAGATTTATTACTGCATTCATACAACTTCTGCTTCAAGAACAAAATATTTGAGTGAGACTGTTGAGAAATGAGTTTAAAGAGGCCTTAAACTCTGAATTAGAGTACGAGAGAAATTCATCATCTTTGAGCAATAAAGTATTAAATCTCCAACCTCTAGCTGGTCTCATAAACCCCTTCACACAGACATCTAGTGTAACTGTAGCATGAGCGTAAATAATGATATCTCCTATATAACACTCAGAAATTGTTTACACCAGAGCCTTAGGAGCAAAAAAGTAATCAATCCTAGAGTTACAATTATGAGGATTAGAGGAAAAAGTGGATTTCTTCTGATAAGGATTGAGAGTCTGCCAGACATCCATATATCCTAATTCCTCACTAAGTGCAGAGAGAGCTTTAGATTGTTTAGTGATGGTAGAGTTCCTGGGGGGAATCTGGCCAGTAATGAATTTAATAAACAGTTCCCCTCCTATTACAGTCCCCTCCTATTACAGCCAATCCAGACGCATTCTCTTTACAATCAAAAAAAGCTTTTGAAAGTAATTTGGTGGACAATATATATTTAGATCTCCTCTCCATTTATAGTTCCCTTAATAATAATATATTTTCCATGCTTATCCTTAATATTGTCTTTAACCCTGAAATGAATCCTTTTTATTAATTATAATAGCTAATGCTCTGCTACTGTTTATAAAAGATGAGGCGTGGATGTGACCAGTCCATTTGTGTTTTAGATTTAAATGTTCACTGTGTAAAAACTTTCTGTATCTTTGTCATTGTTACGTTCCCCTTAAGTTCCTTTAACCCTTACGTTCCAAATAGAAAGTATTCAGATACTGTCTGCTCTCCCCCATCAAACATCTCTGTGATCAGCTCTGTCATTGCTTTCGAAAAGCAGTTGTGTGTCTCAAGATATAAAAGCCAAGAGGAACACGTATCAGAACAAGCCAAACTGGCAACCTAGAGAAAAGAAGAAAAATACAGGAAAGAGAATAAAAAAAAACAGGAAAGGAAGAAGAAAAGAAAATGGAGGACGATTCCTCTATCTCTTAGGGGATAGATCCTCACCTCTGAGTCAAACAAGTTATCCTCTAGTAACAAAGGCTCAGAAGAAATAGACACCCATAGACCTCCTGGAACACATCCATAAACTATTAAACCAACCTCCCATCACTCAGTAAAAGAACAAGAGTACAGTACATGAGAGCAGTTTAGTTCAGCACCTGCTTATCATACAGCAGCAGGGAGATTAGGTATTGGAGCACGAGTGTTTCTTGTCCATATACAGTTACATATGTCCATGTTAAACTGCAGCCACTGTCTCGAAGACTTTGTGTGCTTCCAATAGTCACTTGTATCTTGACCGGATAGAGCACCATGTAGCGAGCGCCCATCTCTCAAAGTCGCTGTGTAACTGAATTGAATTCTTTACTCCTCCATATCACTGAAACAGAGAAATCCTGAAAAAATTACACCTTGCTGTCCTCGTACTGCAAATCTCCATCCCTGGACAACCTCCTGCTGGTGACGAGAAACTTCTGCTCGTCTCTGTGGTTGTGGAACAGAATGATTAGCGGCCGCACTCTGTCCTTAGCACCCGGTTTTGGAGCCAGCGTATGATGCGTGCTCTCGATCTCAATGCGACCCCCTTAGCATGCAGGTTATGAAATTCGGGGATCCACGTTTGGAGAAAGGCAACAGCATCAGCCCGCTCCACCTCTTGATGAAGGCCTAAAATTCAGGTGTTTTTACACCAGCCTCTGTTTTCAAGTCATTGCTGTGTTTATTGAGCATAGCAACTTGTTTTTCGAGGGTAAGCACCGGGCTTGTGCATCCTCTAAAGATGCCTCCACCACCATTATTCTCCGTTCTTGTCTAGCTAATTACTGGCGCTTTCTAATTGTTGAGTGTGGATATGCACTGTTTCTGCTAGCGTGCCCAGTTTATCATCTATTGCACTGGAATTTTTCTCCGTCATTAAAGTGCTTTTGCAAGCACCTGGTTATGTTTAGACTCACTATTAGCACCACCTGTGCTATGTTCGAAATCTTTATCTCCTGCATCCAAGGACAAATCGTTTTTTCCAGTTTTCTTCACAGGACTTGACACCTAGTGACATGCTACACAAGATTTGTAATGGAAATCAATGGCTTGCATTCTTTATTTATGAGGAGAAACAAGTGAGCAGAAAAATACAGAAAAAACAAAGAAATAAAGAACTCCTCCAGGCTTGGATGAGAAGAAGCAACCGGCTTTATTGTAAAATACAACAACACAGAAATTAGCACTCAATACACACACTGTAAAAATAAATAAACATGTTAAAAATTAAATAACGTGTTCATATAACAACAAAATATAGGTTCTATCAATTTTCGGTGTAATGCGCATGTGCCAGAAACTCTACATCATGACGTTCAATTTTAACGAATTTAAAGACGAAAGACGCGCCATTCGCCATTTTCTGCACGTGAAGTCGCTGATCCTGTAAGAAAAGTTTAAGAAGCCTGTGATTTACAGATGGACTTTATGGACTGCAGAGAATAAAATAAGTAAGTATACCCTGATTTGTGCTTAATTTGGGCTTGTTTCGTTAGTGCTCACCGGTTTTTTGAATCGGTTCATTGAAACATCTGAAAGAAACGGCAATCACTTATAGTTTGCTCGCTAGACACCGAGCTGCTGTCGAGCCGCGAGCAGAAAGAAAAGTCATCTTTGACTATTGTAAGTTAATGTTGATAAACAGATAAAACAGAGTACAGTACATATAAGTGACTGTTTAGTGTTCTTAACCGTTTATCACTGAAACACCAGTAATATCTGAAGCACCGCCGCCAGTCCATATTTGTGTTTAATATGAGAAATAAGCATTTTTATTTATACAATGTTGTTGCAACATTTAGGTCAAATTCGTTGTTATATTATAAAAATGCTTGATTGGCGTTTCTTAAACGCTCAGTCGTTATTCTTTCAAATCACATACCATGTGAATGTTTTTGAGCACGTGCTAACGGCGTGTCTTCTGTATAGCTAACCTGCGCGCTGATTTTGGATTAATTTAACATCACAAATTTTTGTAGTTTAATAATCACAAAATTAAACTTTGATGTCATTTGTGTTAACTGTGAAGCCCTGAAGAATCATCAAATTCAGAATTACGTTATTTGTAGAAAACATTTTCACCTAATAAAAGCGATATTTACAGCGTTGCTCAATTTTATATTGCCAGCAACAGCATCACTATAGTATTCAATGTATCACCCAGCCATAGAAATAAAGTGTTTATACTTTTTTCATCATTGTATTTGAGAAGTATGATGAAGTATGATGTTAGTATGACATACAGTACGCTGTATGTAACGTGTATGTGTACTTGGCTGGAGTTTGACTTCTTTGTTTTTTATTTGCAGGATCAGTACAGTGCAAGAAGAGTGGAAGCAAGATTTGTAGATTTTCCTCGCCCAACCAGCGTGCCCTAATCATGCACTACAAGCTGAAACACTGCCATCAGGCAAGTCACTGTCCACTCCCATGCATCTATAAAGATGGAGTGAACTGTCTCTGCATTTAACTAGCGACCATAGTCAGTGTGTTCAAGCCTCCTCAAAATTGCGTAAAGCAACATCACATGTGAACTGTGACCTGTGTAATTTTTCAGAGGCTTGCAGTGTTTCACAGTATTTTGCACATCTTAAAACACACATTAAAAAAGTAAGAGCCAGTGTGGTGCCCCGGTCAAGACTGTAGTTTCCAGACCAGTGTGTACAGCACTTTCCGTGCTCATAAAAGTAGGAATCATCGCCACAGCACTTTTAAAGATTTTCGAACAGACTTTTATCAAACTAGCATTCCTGGTGATTCAAACCCTGAAAGGGCAGAGTCTGAAACCCATTCATTCAGCCTCGATTGCTCAACAGTAGATGTTCAAGATGTTCAAGACCTAGATGACATACATGTTCAAGACCTACAGGATTTGATTAAACACAAAGTAGCATCACTGTTACTTCGCATGCAGACAACTCTACATGTCTCAAAGGCCACACAGGAAACTGTAAATGAGCTTTGCAGTGTTTGTTCAATTGTGCAAGAGTTCACGCCAAGAATAATTGAAAGTGTATTGGTTAAGCACAATTGTCTGTTAACCAATGAAGTGACTGCTGCCTTAGCGGAGATAGTCGACAAAACAAATCCCCTAACTTCCCTTTCAAAAAGTGGTCCTTTCCAACAGAATACAAAAGAACCACTATTATTACAAGCACAACTTTGAAGTAATTGAGCCCGTTGAATATTTTTTAGAAACCTCCTCCCAAAAAAAGTTTGTTTATATTCCAATTTTGAAAGTTTTGAAAGAGTTGTTGAACCGTGATGACATTTTGGATAAAATCCTGCAGGAACTGCTGACCAGTCCAGTCAGATTAAAGCATACAGAGATGGACTGTACTGCAAAAGGAATCCTTTGCTCTCCTCAGAGAGTTTAAGCATTGTACTTGGGATGTATATAGTTGACTATGAGGTATGTAACCCACTGGGAACATCAGAAAAGAAGCATAAGGTCTGTGCGGTGTATTGGGTAATATCAAACTTGCCATTACAGTATAGGTCTTCGGTACAATCAATTTATGTGGCTTGTCTGTGCAATAGAAATGATGTAAAGAATTATGGCTATGATGCCATTTTTCAACCACTGATTAGGGACATTCAGGTCCTTGAAGAGGAAGGATTATATGTTCAAAAATTGTGTGTTGTATGTGTCAGCAGACAACTTGGGGGCCCACTCGCTAGCTGGCTTCCAAAAGAGTTTCAATGTTGATAAATTCTGCAGATTTTGCCTAGCTAGTCGCAAGGATATTGACTTGCATGAGGTCAGAGAGGGGGTGTTTCCACTCAGGACGATTGAAACTCACAAACAGACCCTTGAGGAATTGAAGACGAATTCACGGGTTTCCCTGGAGGGAGTAAAGGGAGACTGTGTTCTTGAAAAACTTAATTATTTCCAGACAGTTCAAGGGTTTCCTCCAGATTTTATGCATGACCTGTTTGAAGGTATAGTACCAACAGAGTTAAGTCTTTGCATAAAGTCCCTTATTTCCAAACACTACTTAGATCACCTTAATGCTGTCATCAGGTCTTTTCCTTTTAATTTTATTGATAAAACTAACAAACCACAACAAATTTCAAAGACATTTGTGTCAAAACATTCAACTGCAGGAAACTGCCATGAAAACTGGACTCTGTTCGGGATACTGCCATTGATGATGGGTCACAGAGTACTAGAAGGAGACAAAACTTACTAGATCTAAAAGATATTATTGAGTTCCTACCTACTGGACAATTTTCTGATGAGACATTGTGCTACTTGGAGTCCAAAATATCAGAACACAGGTGCTTGCTGAAAGAGTGTTTCCCAGATTTCCACATTCTCCGCAAGCATCACTTCTTGGAACACTATCCTGAAATGATCCGTCGATTTGGTCCTCTGACTGATTTTTGGACTATTCGCTTTGAGGCTAAGCACAACTGCTTTAAGAGAGTTGTACATGACAGTAAAAACTTCAACAATGTCCTGCTCACTCAGGCCAAAAAGCATCAACTTGCTTTGGCTTACTACTTTGATTTGCCAAGTGTTTTCAGACCTGATCTAGAAGTAGGACGCATTGCTGTTGTTTCACCTGACACTCTTGAACGTTCAGTGAGGCAAGCCATTGAGCATAAATATGGAAACATAAACAATGTATTTCTTTCAAGCCATGCATGCACATATGGTACCAAGTACTCAGAGGGAATGTTTTTGTCTGTAGGGCACACCAGTGGACTGCCCGATTTTGGCAAGATTGTTAAAATGGTAATTGTGAACAACAAAGTGCCATTCATCCTCAAACCCTTTAAAGCCTGGTTCATAGAGCATTTGCGAAGTTATGAGCTGACAAGTAATTGCACTTCAGATCTGCAGATTGTGGGACCCCGGGAGCTTAATGGACACCATCCACTCTAGCCACATGTAAGGTCTGGCAAGCTATACATCACACCAAAAACCTTCTTGCTTCACTAAGGTAGGTTTGTTGACATGCACATGATTTTGTAAGTGTTCACATTAAAGGAAGTAATCATCCATTAATGTAATCACATCTTTTTACTCTCTTCCCAGTTGCAGAGAAACCCTGGATTTTTCGATTCCTATAACAAAATGCTGTTTCACGTGATCATCTCCCCACAGAACATTCAGAAAGTTAGATCCTGTTCCAGATTCTGCTGATGGCCTCAAGTTTGAACTGAAAAGCAGGCTCCAGCTGAAAGACCCTTTTGACCTTCAATATGAAGACGAAGACTTCCATGACTTCTATAACCTTACATGTGTAGATAATCTGCCGAAAGACAAGGTGACACTGAAGATCCCTTTCACCCCTTTTCCAGATACATTGTCAGACTCCAGTTTAGACACTGCAATTTTAAGTGAATCGTCATCTCCATCAACTTCTTCACCCAGCATCCATTCAGAGCCATCTGCTGCCCATTCCCATTCCCAGCCATGGCCAACTGCCTTTCCCACCCTTGTTTTTACATATGATGTGGAACTGAGGCTAAAACAAGGTAATGAGGCATTTAGAAAGAATGGAACACTTCTTTTTTTCCCCTTAATTTCATTTTATTGCATTTTAAGTACACATGTACATATAAATTTCAGTAACAGATAAACAAACCCTGCTCAAATACGCAAAAATAAATAAATAAAATAAATAAATAAATAAATAAATAAGTACAGTAAAATAAAACAAAACAAAAGGCTTCTCAGTATTTTACATTAATATACAATATCACCTCTGTTTTTAGTCTTCTATCAACACATTTCCAACTCCACCACTTTTTAAAAACAATTTGAAAGGTCTCCAAACTCCATCAAAAATTTATCTCTTAATATGTAAGTTATCTTTTCCATTAATATATTTGTTACCATCTCTTGTTACCTATATTCGGTGCATATATACTTTTCCAATTTAAAGAAATAAGCCATTTCGCTTGAAGAATACAAATATTTATAAATATATATTCTTTCTTTTTTAACTTTATCTCCTTCGGAAATAAATGAAATAAAAAGAGTGACAATGGTATGTTAATATCAAGGATCTTTTCTATCATTCCTTTCACATCTTTCCAAAATTTCCTAACTTCTTCGCCTTTCCATATACAGTGAAATAGCGTTCCTTTAAAATCGCTGCATCTTAAGCATGTGTCTGGAATATTTTCATTATATTTATGCAATACAACTGGAATTATGTAAATCCTCATCATCCACTTATATTGTAACAGTTTCAGACGTGTGTTCAGCAGCATGTTATATAATGAAGAAATTAAACCTTTACTAAAACAATTTCTTGTCACTTCTTTTTCCAAAATAGACAATGATGGCATCGAGGGAGTTATTTTGTGATTTGAGGATAAAATTTCTTATCTGTAAATACTTAAAGAAATGTTTTGTAGGAATATTGTATGTATTAACTATTTCCTCAAAAGACATGAATATTGTTAACATATACACTACCAGTCAAAAGTTTGGACACACCTTTTAATTCAATGTTTTTTGTTTAGGGATTTATTTTCTACATTCTAGAACAATCCTGGAGATTTCAAAACTATGAAATAACACACATGGACTTCAGTAATCCATATGTAATGACAACAAAAAACAGTCAGTTGTTATTTTAAGACACGAAGGTCAGGTGTTCTGGAATAGTTCTTGCAAGAACAGTATTGTCAAGTGCATTTGCAAAACCCATCAAGCACCATGATGAAACTGGCTCACATGAAGACCCTCCCAGTAAAGCAAGACCAAAACTGACCTCTGCTGCAGAGGAGAAGTTCATTTAGAGTCACCAGCCTCAGAAATCACCAATTAACAGCACCTCAGATTAGAGGCGTTATGAAGGCTTTACAGAGCATCAGTAGCAGACATATCTCAATATCAACTGTTCAAAGGACATTATTGTGGATTTCAGCCGCCTTCAGCATTGTTTTACAATGTAGAAAGAAATAAACATCAGGAAACACCATGGGATTAGAAGGTGTGTCCAAACTTTTGACTGGGAGTGTAGATCTGCTATCTTTTGAATACCCTTGCCAGCCCAAATCTTGAAACCTGCATCTAATCTGCCTGGTGTAAATGATTCATTGCCCCAAATGGGACTAAAACAAGATAAAGGATAGAAGGCATCTAAATATTTTTTATTTGTGATTGCCGTACAAACCGTACGGCAATCATATTTATAACTATAGGATTGGAAAAAATTTAAGCTCTTTTAACTCTGATGCATATAAACACAAATTTAGGGGCAGGCCAGACTAAATGGCAGCCGATTCCATATCCATCCAAGACGGGCGGTCCTGAGATAAAAAATAAAACATATTTGTTCTAAGTTGCCCAGCCCAGTAGTACCAATGAAAATTAGGACACTGTAGACCTCCTCTGTCATATGGTAAATATAAAAGAGTCATACGGAGCCTGGAACATCTATTATTCCAAATGAATTTAGTGAACATTCTTTTAAGTCGTTGAAATAGATGTTTAGGGGGAGGCAGAGGAATGTTCTGGAATAAATATAAAAATTTTGGCAAAATATTCATTTTCAAAATATTTATTTGACCAATTAAAGATATGGACAATGACATCCATCGTTCTATAGAGTTACTAACACTTTCAAGAAGTGGATCATAATTTACTTGCACAACATCTCCTAGATTTGGTACAATTTTTATACCCAAGTATGTAAAACATTCAACTACTTTGAAGGTTGCAACACTTACTACACTGTAAAAAAACATCTCGTAAAAAAACGGTCAAATCACTGGCCGCAGAGGCGGCTAAACAAAAACCGTAAAATTAAAGTAGAATACATTCATTCAAATAAAGTGCAAAACAATCATTTTACATACATTTTTCTTAAATATTTTACAGAAAAACACTGTAATTTTACAGATGTTTCCTTTATTATTATATGACATCAAATTAACGCCAAAAAATTATTCGAAAAAGTCGAAAAAGCAAATCAAATTGACGTCAACATATTGAGGTCTTATTCTGAACACCAAAATAATGACACAAAAGTAATTAAAGTAAGAAATATTTTATTTATCAGGCCCTTTTGGACACTTTCTTCCAAACAGATCCATTTTCTATACCAGCTTTATTCCTAATTAGGGTCACAGGGGTCTGCTGGAGCCCATCCCACCCTGCCAGTCCATCACAGGGTCACACATATAGACAGACAACCACACACTTACTTCTGTGTGAGTATT
>NC_080731.1:20276365-20281365 GCF_019097595.1 Hemibagrus wyckioides
ACACTGAACAGTTTGTGTGTGATGTTAAAAAGTTAATGCGGTGTGGTGTGTTTGAAAAAACTGAAATCTATCGTCTGAAGGCCATAGTGACCAAACTTAGGAAGAACACCGAAGATTCTTTATAGACTGCTGAGCTCTGTAATGCTTAACCAACTGATTGATTGCATTATGTGGGTGACATTTTATTATTTAATAATGAGTGCTATCACTGCCGTAACCCTTAACATCAATGGTGCCAGGGACCACAGAAAGAGAGCGGCAGTGTATGAGACGGTGAGACACAAGCATGCGGATGTTGTTTTCCTGCAGGAAACTCATAGCGATCCCGGAAACTCCTCGGACTGGGCGAGCGAGTGGACGGGACTTGTGTTTTTAAGTCACAGTACCTCTCTTAGCGGCGGTGTTGCCCTTTTATTTTCACCGTCTTTTAGCCCACAGTCTTATGATGTTGAAGAAGTTTTAAAAGGCAGGCTTTTAAAAGTGCGGGCGTTTTATGAGAATGAGGTTTTTGTTTTTATTTGTGTGTACGCTCCCACCCTAAGTGTGGAGAGAATGGTGTTCTTAAATATTTTAAGCTCTGTCATTGGTTCCTGTGGTCAGAGTGAAGTTTTAATCATTGGTGGGGATTTTAACTGCACTGAAGATGTTTTAGATAGGAACCATTTAGAACCTCATGCTGCCTCTCGCAAACGCCTGTGTGAGTTAATCACAACACATGACCTGAGTGATGTTTGGAGGGCTTTCCATGAAACAGAGAGACAATACACCTGGTCCCATTGTAAAGAGAACCTCCTCTCACTAGCAAGGCTTGATCATTTTTACACTTTCAAACATCAGCTGAATATTTTTAGGTCCTGTGTTATTTATCCTGTTGGTTTTTCAGATCATTTTATGGTACAGTTCACTTTTAAGAAGAGCAATGTAAAGCCACGTAGTGCCTACTGGCATTTTAATGCTGCTCTTTTAGATGATATTAATTTTAGAGAGAGTTTTATTTTCTTTTGGCATGCTTTTAGGCTCCAGAAGCCGACTTTTACATCACTGCAAGATTGGTGGGATGTGGCAAAAGTGCACATTCAAATGTTTTGTCAACAGTACGCTCACAATGTGACTAAGGACATCACCAGATCACTTAGAGCTCTAGAGATTGAGGTAGTGGAACTCCAGGGTTTGGTGGAGTCCACAGGAAATCGAGGCCATATTGAGGCTCTCAAAAAGAAAAAACATGCGTTGGGTGAGTTGTTGGACACAACAGTGCAGGGGGCGCTGGTCCGCTCGCGCTTTAAAAGTGTAACAGAGATGGACGCTCCTTCCAAGTTCTTCTTTAGTCTTGAGAAAAAAAATGGACAGAAAAGGTTCATACATGCTTTGCGTACAGATTCAGGGGAGCTTGTAACTGATCCCACTGAAATTCGCAAGCAGACAGTCAGCTTTTACTCAAAGCTGTACAGGAGTGAGCTCGCAGCTGTGCAGGAGGTGGAGGAAGATTTTGTCAGGCATCTTCCTAAACTAACCGAGGAGTCAGCTAGGGAACTGGACAGGGAGCTGACCCTCGATGAGTTGGAGGTTGCAATCAACAGCATGCAAAATGGGCGGTCACCTGGAATCGATGGGCTTTCGGTTGAGTTTTTTAAGGCTTTCTGGTCAGTGATAGGGCAGGACTTGCTGGAAGTGTTGAAGGCGAGCATAAGCAAAGGCAGACTGCCGCTGAGTAGCCGTAGAGCAGTCCTGACCCTACTCCCAAAGAAGGGAGATCAGACTGACCTCAGGAACTGGTGCCCTGTCTCCTTACTCTGCACAGACTGCAAGGTGCTCTCAAAAGCATTAGCAACAAGGCTAGGAAAGGTGATGGAGCAAGTCATCCACTTTGACCAGACGTACTGTGTGCCTGCCAGGTCTATCCACGACAATGTACACTTAATTCGTGACGTTTTGGACGTCTCTAGGCTATTGGGGCTGAAGACTGGTCTTATTTTCATGGATCAGGAGAAGGCTTTCGACCGGGTTGAACACCAGTATTTGTGGAGGGCGTTAGAGAATTTTGGGTTCAACTCCGGGTTCAAGGCCATGATCCAGGTGCTGTACAGCGACATTGAGAGCGTACTGAAGGTTAACGGTGGTTTATCTGTGCCTTTTAAAGTGTATAGGGGTATTAGGCAGGGCTGCTCTCTGTCTGGCATGTTATATGCCCTAGCCATAGAACCTTTACTATGTCAGATAAGAAGCAAGATTTCTGGTCTGTCTATACCAAGGTCTAATACCCCATACTGTGTTTCTGCCTATGCTGATAATGTTGTTGTGATGGTGACTGAACAAAGAGATATTGATATTTTAAC
This sequence comes from Hemibagrus wyckioides, assembly GCF_019097595.1. Lineage (NCBI taxonomy): Eukaryota > Metazoa > Chordata > Actinopteri > Siluriformes > Bagridae > Hemibagrus > Hemibagrus wyckioides. Next base: position 20,278,702 of record NC_080731.1, read on the forward strand.
TGACATCATAATTAAGTTTAATGTGATATCTTCCGCAAAAGTAAACTGGAACAAAAGTGAAGCCATTTTAGTCGGGATTGAAAGGTGGGGAACCATGTCTCCCGGATAATTTGACCTGGAGAACAGGTGGTTTTAAATATTTGGGAGTGTACCTGGGAGACAGTAGCTATGTTAAGAAAAACTGGGAAGGCATAAGTGAAAAGCTAAAAGGACGTCTGAATAAATGGAAATGGCTCGTTCCAAAGATGTCATATAAGGGCAGAACTTTGGTTATAAACAATCTAGTTGCTTAAATGTTATGGCACAGACTGGCCTGTATTGACCCCCCTTCCAAACTACTAGCAGACCTGCAGGCCATGATGGTGGACTTCTTCTGGGACAAGCTGCACTGGTTACCACAAAGCATTCTATACCTACCCAAGGAAGAGAGCGGACAAGGACTTATCCACTTATCCAGCAGGACTGTGGCCTTTCGTCTTTGTCATGTACAGAAGCTCCTCACTGGCCCAGAGAACCTCTCATGGAGAGCAGCTGCGAATGGAATACTACGCACAGTGGGAGGATGGGGTCTGGACAGGTCACTGTTTTTAATGGACACAAAGCAACTAAGCTTAACTGGATTACCAGCTTTTTATCAAGGTATTTTAAAAGTTTTTAACCAGTTCAGATTGCAGAAGGAAGACTGTTCGTCACTGTGCTGGCTTCTCGATGAACCTCTCATCCATGGCGCTCGGCTGGATGTCACCAGCAGGATCTCTCCAGCCTTAACCAGAGCATTGATCTCCACAAGGACTGTAACACTACGACAGTTGGTGCAACTGTCAGGACCGGACTTTGCTCACTCAGACGATGTAGCAACAAAGCTAGGGGTAAAGTCTGTACGCAGTGGTTGCACAGCTTTACAGAGGTGGAGGTCAGCACTTACATCTGAAGAGCGCATGCAGCTCAGGGACTACTGCACTGGGGTGGTCAGCTCTGAGGAAGGTGAGCCCAATCCAGTCCTAACTATTGTACCTAATCTGTCAGAGGTCTCAGGTCCCCTCCTCGGAGATGGGGAAAGAACAGCTATAGGCCTCAACACAGCCTCGGGTAAGAGCCTCTATAAACTGTGTGTAAAAGTGTACAATAAGAGATGGCTAGTCGGGAGGGTAGACACGCCCTGGCGCAGTGTCCTTGGGCTGAATGATGATGTAAAGCCAGAGTGGCGAACGTTGTACAAACCACCGTTCACTAAAAGAACAGGTGACCTGCAGTGGAGAATACTGCATGGCATTGTCTCTGTAAACGCTTTTATCTGTATTTTAAACCCAGAGGTCACACATGAGTGTCCTTTTTGTTTACAGAGGGAGACAGTGTTTCATGCTTTTATGAACTGTTTTAGACTTCGCCCACTTTTAGTGTTTTAGCGAGTGTCTTTGAGTGTTTTAACACGGTTTTTACCCCACAGGTTTTTATCCTTGGTTTTAAATACACCAGAAAAGAAAGGTTCAAGTGTCAGCTGGTCAATTTTATCCTGGGCCAGGCGAAACTGGCCATCTACACCAGCAGAAAGAACAAAGTGACACAGAACACACAACATGATGTTACTGTAATCTTTCAGAGACTGGTCAGAACAAGGGTCTTTGTTGATTTCAACTTTTATAAAAGTATGAATGACCTTGAACAGTTCCAGCTGATGTGGTGTGATGGGGAGCCGTGTGTACTGGTGTAAATGATGAACTGTGGTGTGATGGAGAGCCGTGTGTACTGGTGTAAATGATGAACTGTGGTGTGATGGGGAGCCGTGTGTACTGGTGTAAATGATGAACTGTGTTGTGATGGGGAGCCGTGTGTACTGGTGTAAATGATGGACTGTGGTGTGATGGGGAGCCGTGTGTACTGGTGTAAATGATGAACTGTGGTGTGATGGGGTGCCGTGTGTTCTGGTGTAAATGATGGACTGTGGAGTGATGGGGAGCCGTGTGTACTGGGTGTAAATGATGAACTGTGGTGTGATGGGGAGCCGTGTGTACTGGTGTAAATGATGAACTGTGGTGTGATGGGGAGCCGTGTGTACTGGTGTAAATGATGAACTGTGGTGTGATGGGGAGCCGTGTGTACTGGTGTAAATGATGAACTGTGGTGTGATGGGGAGCCGTGTGTATGGGTGTAAATGAGGAACTGTGGTGTGATGGGGAGTCGTGTGTACGGGTGTAAATGATGAGCTGTGGTGTGATGGGGAGCCGTGTGTACTGGTGTAAATGATGAACTGTGGTGTGATGGGGAGCCGTGTGTACTGGTGTAAATGATGAACTGTGGTGTGATGGGGAGCCGTGTGTACTGGGTGTAAATGATGAACTGTGGTGTGATGGGGAGCCGTGTGTACTGGGTGTAAATGATGAACTGTGGTGTGATGGGGAGCCGTGTGTACTGGTGTAAATGATGAACTGTGGTGTGATGGGGAGCCGTGTGTACTGGTGTAAATGATGAACTGTGGTGTGATGGGGAGCCGTGTGTACTGGTGTAAATGATGAACTGTGGTGTGATGGGGAGCCGTGTGTACTGGTGTAAATGATGAACTGTGGTGTGATGGGGAGCCGTGTGTACTGGTGTAAATGATGAACTGTGGTGTGATGGGGAGCCGTGTGTACTGGTGTAAATGATGAACTGTGGTGTGATGGGGAG
>NC_080731.1:20286365-20308865 GCF_019097595.1 Hemibagrus wyckioides
AGTTCTGGAAAGCGGCAAGGCCATATAATATCAAAAGTCTTTTGGAAACAGAGGATGTTGGTCATCCCTTGTGTTGCCTCTGTAATGAGCCTGCTGTTATCAGGTATGATTAATATTATATTTATTTATCAAAACTTCCCAGAGTAGACAGGTTTGAGCATTAATGTTTAGTGACATACTATGTAGAATTACATATACTGTATGGTTTATTGGATTTGGGAAAGACTGGAGAACCAGTAGGAACTTATTTGAATGCAAAAATATAGTTCTTCCTTACTATGAGATGTCGGGGATAAATACTGAGCCAATTCTGTACTAATAAAATCAATAACAAACTAATCTAACTAATAATTAGTTTAGTACAGTATATTTATGAGTTATTAACTTAAAATAATAATAATAATTAAGTTCAAATTCTTTAAGTTAACAACAAATTCATTACTTAATTCTGTATTTCCTCCATAGGTGCAGAGAGTGTCTTCCTGATGAGTGGTTCTGTGGAGACTGTGATGTCCTGCATCACAAAAAACAGCCTCTCCACAGTAGGGATAGTGTGATTGATGGGTTTTTCAAAGCCATTTCTCCATCCGCTCACAGCATCAGAAGTGAGGATGGCTATAGTACCCATGAACAAGGTATGATCTTATGAAACCCTGAGTGTTGCAGTTCATTTATACCTGCAGTTACAATAGATTTAGGTGATTCGTTGTCTTTGTGCTTGACAGCTTGCCTTTTGCCAGCCGTGAAAGTGTCGAACTGCTCCTGTGGAGGCACTAACTTCATTATGTCACCAGGCAAACCAGTGATTTTAATTACCATGAATGGTAAAAACATTGTACTTTTAGAATTATAATTAGAGTTGATCTTGTTGACATGTAAGTGCTGTCATTGTTCTTACAACTGCAGTAAGCAATGTCCACAACATGGTAGTTATTTACTGAAACAAAGATGGACATATTTTTTACATTGTTTACCTCCACAAGAAGTAATATCTTTTGCATTCTTCTGACATTAATTGTTTTAGGAATGTTTGTGCTAAAAGTATATTGATTATTTTTATTTTTATTTTTTTAATACCTAGGACGTTATGACTTGCATCAGCCACTATACATGTGTCTATCATGCCAGCAAAAGTGGACCCCTGATCTGAAAGACCTCCCGAGGAGTGGATATTGGCCAGCCTCTGCCGGCACTTCCACTCTGTACACAATAGATCTCTAAGTAATCTCCCCCGGATTCTCCAGGCAGGCTTTTGTAAAGCTGTTGGAGCAAAGTGTGGAGGAAGAGTGAGTGCATTTGTTCTTTGCTACGTTATACAAATTCTTTATAACAAATTATAACAGCATCAAAAAACTTGTTTTTCAAAACTATTATCCAGTCTGGACATATCAACAGTGATGCTTTGCAGCGCAGCTTTTTAGAGTTTTCATACTCTTCGTTTGAGGAAGACCAACTCTGCTGTGGTGCTCCTTTCACCTGCCCGGCATGCACACTGGAAATGTTGGCTGTTTCAGCAGATGGAAACAGAAAGCTATACCGCTTTCATCGAAAAGGAAGGTTGCTCTCTGCTTCATTGTTTGTATTGATTTATTTCTTTACCCACATACAGTATTTGGATGGTAAACATGGATGGATTTCTCATTCTTCTTTCTTGCTTAGCTCTGATGACCCTGCCTTTTTCGAGGGAGTCTTTGTGGCTGAAGACAGAGCAGTGTCTGTATTTGTTGACACCATACAGAACGCTGTGAAAAGTGCAAGTTTTGCTAAGAATTTTAGTAGCTGTGTTTCTAAAAAACACATTCCAACTACCTCCGGTCCAGAAACTTCAAAATCCAATATATAGAATTAATGGCATACATTATAGAAAACCAATGTTTTTATTACTTTATTTCTTGTGTTATGTGTGTCACAGACACATGGAAGAGGCACATGTGGGGACTCCCAGTGGACAGCAGCGAGGGAGACTTCAAGAAGGGCTTCTAAATTAGATGAGGAGGGGATGGAGGTTGCTGTGTGTCGTCATGGATTCCTCCTGAAAGCTCTTAAAGAAAGTTGCCAGTGTCCTGCCTGCTCTACAGGAGCTCACCACCTTCCTCAGTGTGGCATGCTGGAGCCCATGCTACCAAGTGTGAGGTATGTTTGATATTTTTGTATGATATGTTTACAAGCACAGAAATATTATGGCATAAAAATTAATGTTTAAATATATAAATAAAGGTTTTACATTAGCTTTTCACCCACTCTTGTCTGACAGATTAAATGGAGTGGTAAGAACCAGGAAGGTGCAGGGACAACAGCTGGTCAGGAGGTGGAGCAAGTCAACAGCTGCCTCTCTCGATGTGGTCTGACAACTAAATATATGTCAAAAGCAGGGGATTGTGTTTGCTGTATTCTGTCCTACTTAAAAAGAAATTGCCCATCATATAACCTATTTTGCTGTTAACAACAGCACGAGTGGATATGCTTACCCTGCATGCAGTGGGGTGGAACCAGAAGAAAAGTCTCTGTCTGCATATTACACTTTCCACAAGATATGTTAAGTTTCCACATAACTGCTGAGCAACAACTGGCAAGTGAAAAAACTAAACTGAAGCTTTCTCTACAACTTGGCATTCTGGTCATCAGGTTAAATAAAGACTGGGGGAGTACTTACTCTTTTGTGCCGTTTTCTTCTCAGGCATATCCCTCGGTGCCTCTGAAAGATAAGGATAAACATTAGTCAGGACTGTGTTAATAAATGTTTATGTCACATGTTTAATTTATGTTTTCTTTATATGTGTAGTGTAGGACATTTAAATACAAATGACATAAATGTTACACTATGTGCCCAACACTTCTGCAGAAGTAAACAGTAATTGACAAGTACACACATGATCTAACATGCCACATGGTTTGTTAACCAGATCCACCTAGGAAGTCACATCAGGGAACTGTTTGGAAAGGATAGACACTTTAAAAAGATGTTTGCAGGTGACTGGATAAGACACATGCCAGTCAGCATCTATCACAAGGAAACTTGTAATAACCAATGAGATCAATAAGCCAATCAGATCACTGAATAGCCAAAGAGGAAACACACCAAGATGCTGAGGATCTTTAAAAGTTAGCATGTAACACAATTTCTGCCATCTTTTTGAGTAAAATATGGACATAAAATCTTGTTGTCGTCCCCCATTAAAAGCTGCTATTGATTCAGTTCTGGTGGTGGTGCTAATTGATCTGTTGAGTTTCTGAAAATCTGAAAAAAGAAAAAAGACTCATACCATTTTCAGCTTCAAGTCATTATTTAAAATACTGCCAGATTACATTATCCTATAGATATGGCAATATGTATGTTGAAATATGTATTGTACATGTACTAAAAAGTGTAAACACATGTACTACATGTTTACTGTTATGGAGATTGATGTGTTGTTGTGAAACACCTTTAGGTTAGACTAGTTTTAAAAAACCTTGAACAGTTCATCAAACAACTGAAACAGTAGACCTGCTTTGGTTCAAGAAAACCTCTTCACCTGTTATTGGTAACTAATCAAACACTATGGGTTCAAAAACTTTTAATCACACAATTACCTTGCACTTCCAGGGTGCTTGCCGACTCCATCTTCTCCAAGGTCTGACCTGGAGGACATGCAGCCTACTCCATCTCCTCCAAGGCGCCTGCCTGCTCCACCTGCTCTACTTGCTCCTGCACAGGATTTGCCTGTCCCACTTGCTCTGAGGTTGTGGCCATCTGCAGTACCTGCCCCTCAGTGTTTTTCTCTCCTTCCAGTTTGTCTGTGTCCTCCAGGGGTGTCAGCTGCAATGTGACTATCTGGTCATCATCACTGCCTGTTGAAACCTGGGTCCACCCTATGGAATTTCAGTGTAATCAAACAATAAGTTTATGAGGCCATGGGTTAAACTATACCTGTTAATCCCAAAATAAACATTAATATACAGTAAAGTCCAGTTCTTTTCTTATGGCCACTTTAGTGAAATAATGATAGAAGCAAGATTATGAGTAAAATAAAGCCATGAAGTACTGTTTTTGGGAGACCAATCAGCTTATCAGATGTGATTTTTGAGGACCTCTTTTGCTTGTATGGTGGCTCTAAGTCATGAAGACTTTACACAAAGTTTTCACACATCCAAAACCAATGTTTGAGATTTGAAGATTTGAGTAAAAGAAGTTGGCTAATGATCTTCAATCATTTTGAAAAGAGTTTAGGTACTATTGGGTGAACTAACTCTGTATCTCTGTAACTATCCTGTCATGGAGGTGAGGAGATGATGACTGAGTTTAGATATTAGGAAAACAAGGTATGAACATTGATGACTGACTTAATCACAAAACAATAATGGTGTAGAAACTAAAGAAAGAGTAGTGCATCTCACCTTCACAAAGGTACTCATAAAATGAGCCTATCTTCTGTAGGTGATCTCGTGCATATGTGGACAGTGTGCATCTAGGGGTCAAGATTTCACATTTTGGTGTCGATTTGGTGTCAACACTGGCTTGTAGCCAAGGGCATGGAGTTTCTCAAGCTGTAATGACAACATTACGTAGGTTAATGCAATTCAAAGTGATCTACTAAAGATTTCTTTAAATGTGTACACTACAATCTCGAGAGACAAGCTGTAACTATATTCAATCAGGACAGAAGATGCAGAAAAAGTGTGCATCTACCCAAGAAGAGTAGTGTCATCCTTAAGAAACCCACGACTCACTGATTCTGAATTGGCTGCATTGTTTAATAAAACAAGACTGAAACCAGTGTGCACTTACACGCTGGCCTCATGGATAGTTACCAACAAAAAACCCTACTAATGTTGGACAATAGGGAAAAAAGGTTGCAGTAGGCCAGGATGCACAGGGGCAGATGTGGGCCAGTGGTTAGAGAGTCGGCCTTCTGTCCCGATTCTCACGGTCGGCAGGTTGTGACTGAAGTGCCCTTGAGCAAGGCACCTAACCCCTGATTGCTCCCCGGGCGCTGCAGTGATAGCTGCCCACTGCTCACTGCCCTCAGTGCGTGTGTTCTCACTGGGTGTGTGTGTTCACGAACTCACTGGGATGGGTTAAATGCAGTAGTCACATTTCGAGTATGGATCACCATACTTGACAATAACTTCACTTCACTTCACTTAAGATGACTGGAAACAATTCATGTGAACTGATGAGTCTAAGTCTGAGGTGTGTGGATCCAAGTGAAGAACATATGTCAGATGCAGAACTAATGAAAAAAATATAGATGCCTGCCTAAGACTATAGGTCAAAGGTGTCAAACCTTATCCACAAAGGGCCGTGTGGGTGCATGTTTTCACTCTAACTGAGCAGAAGCCACACCTGATTCCACCTGTTTAATCAACTGATCTTGGCTTTCAGTAGACGCCGGTGTGGCTTCTGCTCGGCTGGAATGAAAACCTACACCCACACCGGCCCTTTGTGGATACAGTTTGACGCCCCTGTTGTTGGTGAAGCATGGAGGAGGAAACGTGATGTTCTGGGGAAGCTTTGGCAATGGAAGAGTGGGCAACCACTCTTGTATGTTGTATGTTAAAGTTTATCATCCAAATTTGATTTCACAATTATTCTGTGCTGCAGTATTCTTAAATTGAATTGTACTTGTTTTGTGATCCATTTACAACCAAGTGTATCTCAGTTTTGATGACAATGTCAAAAAGGTTCGTGCCATGTTGTGGTTTTTTTTGCGACGATCCATCTTGTCGTCAAACCTCTTAAGTTTTTTTTAAGGCGCTGCTTCTGAGGCTGCGGATTCGTACAATAAATACAAATTTTTTGTTCGTAAAATAAGACCCCCTCGCAGAAGGGACATATTTTTTTGGTGGATCCCCCAATCCCCAATGGCATTGCACCACTGACAGACAAACACCCAAGTACAACAAACACAACAAAATGAACAATGTGTACAGCAAGACAGACAAAAAAAACACAAAGAAGTTGAGAGGGTGAGAGAGAGACAGAGAGAGCAAGCGTGAGAGAGACAGAGAGAGAGAGAGAGAGAGAGAGAGAGAGTGCAAGCATGAGAGCGTGAGAGAGAGACAGAGAGAGCAAGCGTGAGAGAGACAGAGAGAGAGAGAGAGACAGAGAGAGAGAGAGAGAGAGAGAGAGAGAGTGCAAGCATGAGAGCGTGAGAGAGAGAGCAAGTGTGAGAGAGAGAAAGAGAGAGCAAGCGTGAGAGAGACAGAGAGAGAGAGAGAGAGAGAGAGAGAGAGACTTTTTTTACTTTTTACGCATCTTTATTTACACAAGTCACATATAAAAGTCACAGTGACTTAATAAATAAATAAGTAAATAAATAAATAAATAAATAAATAAATAAATAAATACGTATTAAAATAAATGTCAATAAATTATTTTAAATGAGTGATTAGTTCTGCTGAAAAGTTAAGTTTCCTTTCTGCAACAGAACACAACACATTATCACAACACAACACACATTTAAACATCCAAGTCATTCATACTTTTATAAAAATTAAAATCAATTGAAATTCTCGATTTGATCAGCCTTTTCAGAATTTTTATGGCGTCACAGTCAGTGCTTTGTGCAATTTGGTTTTTCCGGCTCAGGTATATTGCCATTTTTCCCTGACCAAATATAAAATTAATCAGTTGGCACCTGAACCGGTGTTTTCTGACAAACTTAAAACCAAAAATAAAACACTGAAAAGTAAAAACAACATTAAAAGACCTTAAAATGCTCCGTAAAAACACAAACAGTGACTGTAACCTGGAGCAGTGAATAAAAGCATGAAAAACTGTTTCTCTCTGTGAACAAAAAGGACAATCATGTGCAATATCAGGGTTTAAAACAGAAATAAAAGAGTTCACAGAGATAATACAGTGTAAAATCCTCCACTGGAGGTCGGCAGTTTTTTTTAGTTAACGGTGGTTTATACAGTGCGTCCACTCTGGTTTAAAATCATCATTAAAACCATGTACACTTCTCCATGGGGTGTCCACCCTCCCACTCAGCTTCTTCTTATTTAAAACCTTTACACACGCTCTGTAGAGCAGCTTCCCCGACACTGACCCAAAGTCCATCTCCCCTTCACCCCGGCACTCCAGGAGGGGGCCTGCACACCCGTCGAGGTCAGGAGCGATGTTCAGCTGGGGAAAGGGTTCGTCCTCTGTAGGACCAGTCTCTGTGTGTGAATAGTCCATTAGCTGAACACGCTCCTCTGATGTTAGTGCAGATTTCCAGCGGTGTAGGAGCTGATTGACAACACGCAGGGACCGCAGTCCCATACGCGCTGCCAGGTCCTCTGCCCTCGACAAGTCCGACCCCGCGATGTTCACAAGCTCCCGGAGAGTCACAATCCCTGAGGAGATGAAAGTTCTGGACAGTGCAGGGACGGTCACACTGGAGATGTCCAGTCTCCCGCCGTACACCAGAGGTTCCTCCAGCAGCCAGTGTAGCGTTCTACAGCCCTTGTTTTGTTTCTTAAAACAGTTCCAAATTTTAAAAAATCCACGGTAAAAGGCTGGTAGTCCAGAAATGTCCAGCATTTTTGTGTCCATTAAAAACAACGCTCTGTCCAGCCCCAGTCCTTGAACTGTGCGTAGTAGTCCACTGGCTGCTGCTCTCCATACTAAGTCTCCGGGTCCAGTGAGGAGTCTCTGGATGAACTGGAGGCGGAAGGCTGCGGCTCTGCTGGACAGCTGGACCAGCCCCTGTCCTCCTTCCTCCTTCGGCAGATGAAGCACACTCTGTGGAATCCAGTGTAGACCGTCCCAGAAGAAGTCCACCAGCAGGGCCTGGATGTTTGCCAGCAGGTTCGGCGGCGGATCCACGCATGCCAGCCTGTGCCAGAGGGACGACGCGGCGAGGTTGTTGATGACCAGCGTTCTCCCCCTGTAGGACATCTTTGGAACCAGCCGCTTCCACCTGCTCAGTCTGCCCTTCACGTGCTCTACAGAACCTTCCCAGTTTTTACTTAAAATCTCATTGTTCCCCAGGTAGACACCCAAGTATTTAAAACCACCTCTTTTCCACGCTAAGCCTCCTGGTAGTGACGGTTGCCCACCTTCCCACTCCCCAACTAAAATGGCTTCACTTTTAGACCAGTTAACCTTGGTGGAGGATAAAATTTGAAAGTCATTTAAAATATCAGTTAAAACATTGACATCATTTTGTGTGTTTATCATCACTACCAGATCATCTGCATAAGCTGATAAACATATTGAGGCATTAGCATGTGGAATATTAAAACCAGAGAGAAGACTTCTTAACTTATTTAAAAGAGGTTCAATAGCTAGAGAGTACAACATTCCAGAGAGGGAACAGCCCTGCCTGATCCCTCTGTACACTCTAAAAGGAGCACATAAACCACCGTTAACCTTTAGTACACTCTCAGTGTCACTGTACAACACCTTGATCATGGCTATAAAACCTGGGTTGAACCCGAAGGCTTCCAGCACCTTCCACAAATATTCATGTTCAACCCGGTCAAAAGCCTTTTCCTGATCTAGAGAAATCAGACCAGTCTTTAAGCCCAACAGCCTGGAGACGTCCAAAATGTCACGAATTAGATACACATTATCGAATATGGACCTATCAGACACACAGTACGTCTGGTCCTGGTGAATGAGCTGCTCCATAACCTTAGTCAGTCTCGAGGCTAATGCTTTTGAGAACAGCTTGCAGTCAGTGCACAGTAGTGAGACCGGGCGCCAGTTTTTCAGGTGGGTCAGGTCTCCCTTCTTCGGTAGCAGGGTCAGGACGGCCCTCCTGCAGCTCAACGGGAGTTCACCTCTCCGTACGCTGTCCCGTAGGACATCCAGCACGTCCTGCCCTATGACGGCCCAGAATGCCTTGTAGAACTCGACAGGGAGACCGTCTATACCTGACGCCCGTCCATTCTCCATCCCCTGGAGAGCCTCATGAACCTCCTTCAGCGTCAGCTCTGTGTCTAGCTCTCTGGCCACTTGCTCAGAGAGCTTTGGCAGGTCCATGAGGAAGCTGTCCTCCACTACTTGTGCCCCTGACCACTCACTGCTGTACAGCTTCGAGTAGAAGCTTACTGTCTGCTGGCGAATTTCAGTGGGCTCAGATACGAGATCCCCTGATTCTGTTCACACAGCATGTATAAATCTTTTCTGTCCATTCTTCTGCTCTAAACTGAAAAAGAACTTTGAAGGAGCATCCATCTCAGCAGCGCTTTTAAAGCGTGAGCGGACCAGCGCCCCCTGTGCTGTAATGTCTAACAGGTCGTTCATTTTGGATTTCTTACGTTTGAGGGCTTCAACATGCCCTCGATTTCCAGTGGCCTCCAAACGCTGGAGCTCCACTATTTCTATCTCCAGAGCTTTCAGAGATCTAACAATGTCTCTTGTGACATTGAGAGTGTACTGTTGACAGAATTCTTTGACTTGTGCTTTTGTCACATCCCACCACAGCTGGAGTGAACTAAAAGCTGCCTTCTCATGTTTAAAACAATTCCATAAAAAAATAAAAGACTCTCTAAAATTAGCATCTTCTAAAAGAGCAGTGTTAAAATGCCAGTAGGCACTCCTAGGTTTAATCTTCTCTTTAGTAATAGTACACTGGACCATACTGTGGTCAGAGATACCTACTGGAACAATAAAACACTTTGTAAAAAATGTCAGCTGATGTTTAAATCCATAAAAACGATCTAATCTCGCCAGGGAGAGTGTGTTATCTATGGCATGGGCCCACGTGTACTGTCTCTTGTTCTTATGAAAAGTTCTCCATATGTCGCTCAACTTGTGGGCCTCCACCATCTCCCACAGACGCTTACGGGAAGCCATGTGAGGTTCTGTGTGGTTCTGATCTAAATTATCTGTAGTACAGTTAAAATCACCACCCAGAATTAAAATCTCTGCAGTGTTGCAGTCAGCAATGACATTATTCAGAGTATCTAAAAACATCATCCTCTCCACTGCACTGGTGGGAGTGTACACACAGATAAAAACTAAAACCTCATTCTCATAAAAAGTTTTCACTTTTAAAAGCCTCCCATTTAAAAATTCTTCAACTGAATAAGAACAAGGAATAAAACTGTGAGTAAAGAGCAAGGCGACTCCACCACTGAGCGTTGTGTTATGACTTAAAATCACCAACCCATCCCACTCCTTCACCCAATCAGCAGCATTGCTGGTATCGCTGTGGGTTTCTTGCAGCATGGCAACGTCAATGTGCTTCTGCTTTAAAACTTCATACAGTTTAGCTCTCTTGATTTGCTCTCTTGCCCCATTAATATTTAAACTCGCAATATTAACTCCTTTCATAAAAATAAATAAAATAAATAAAATTAAACAGAGGGTAAAAACCACTCTACCATAAAAAAACACCACATCAGTCATCATCAGAGTTTTCCTTATTCACTCGTGATCAGTTTCTTCAGACGGAAAATTTCAACATCAATGAATGCACCTTCTCTTCTGAAGAACTTAAGAGAACTATCTTTTGCTGTCTGTATTTCAAATTGCAGTCAATTTGTTAATTTAAAGATAATATTGGTCATTTTACTGGTTTTTAAATATAATTTTAAATAACGGGAAACTTTTGTAAAAAAATTAGAGTTATTTTCTGTAAAATTAGGATTTTTTTTTACAGTGTAGGTTGCTGTCTGTCGATCTCATTTAGATAAAGAATGGAACTTTTAGAATGATTCATTTTGTATCCAGAAAGGTTTCGAAATGTACTAATAAGATCTAATAAAGCAGGTATTGATGTATCAAGATACAGGAATTTAGATTTAGATTAAGATTTAGGAAAAGAATTACATCATCAGCGAATAACGCAATTCTATGTTCTATCTGTCCAATCTTAATGCCTGTTAATTCCACATGTTTTTTTACTGCTATTGCAGAAGGCTCGATGGAGATGGCAAAAAGAAGAGGAGAGAGGGGAGAACCTTGTCTACACCTTCTTGATACGCTAAATGGTTTTGAAATAATATTATTTGTCAACATCTCTACTGTAGAACTATTATAAAGTAATCCAACCCACCTTTCACCAAAACCAAATCTGACCAATAAATCAAAAAAATAAGACCATTCACCCCGATCAAAGGCCTTTTCGGCATCCAATGATAGCAGGGCAGTATCTCGCTCACCTCTCTGTTCATAAAGAATAATTAAAACTCTTCAAACATTGTGAAATCCTTGCCTACGTTGTATAAAACCATTTTGATCCTCTCCTATTAAATTTGATAGTGTACCTTCAAACCTCTTGGCCATAACTTTACTTAATATTTTGGTGTCTGAATTTAACAAGCTAATTGGCTGCATATTTTCACACTTTCTGTTTGTTTTTCCTGGTTTTGGTAGTAATGTAATTAAAGCTCCTCTCACTGAAGCAGGCAAAAGATCCTGGTAATACACCTCTACTATCATTTCCATAAAAGGAGTTAGCAACTTTTTAAAAAATACTTTATAGATTTCTATAGGAAGCCCATCAGGGCCCGCGACTTTTCCTGATTTCATAGAGCCAATGGTTTCTCCAATTTCTTGTAATGTTAGGTCTTGATCTAATTTGTTTTTTTCTTCAGTTGAAATCTGTGGTATATTTAGACTGTCTAAAAATTGCATCTCTACATTTAGTGAGCACTCTGAGCTGTAGAGTTTTTCATAATAAATTCTAAATGCTTCACTGATCTCTACTGGGTCAACTATATTTCCAGTTAAACCCTCAGTTATTGTGATGGTACGTTCCGTTTGTTGCTGTCGAATTTGCCAAGTCAGTAACCGTCCTGTTTTATCCCCATATTCATAAAAATTTTGTTTCACCTTTAAAACATTTGAAGCTGCTCAACTTGCTGACAATTCATTATATCGAGACCTGAGTAGTAATTATTTCTCTTTTGCTTCTACTGTATCTGTAGTTCTCTGAAAAATATTATTTTCTAATTTTTTAATTTGATCTTCTAATTGTTTCATTTCTTGTCTCGACTTCCTAGCTTTCGAACTGCAAAACCCAAGTATATGTCCTCGAATAAAAGCTTTGAATGCTTCCCATCTAATACAAGCAGATGTTTCAGACTTATTCATTTCAAAAAACAAATCAATTTGTTTGCCTAGATATTCTACAAACTCTGGGTCACGAAGCCATCCTATCTGAAACCGCCACTAATTTTGTAGTTTTGTATGATAAAGAAACTGCTGAATGGTCAGAGATGACTATACTGTGATACCTACAATCAGTTGTATTGCTAAGCAATTGTGTGGAAATTAGGTGATAATCAATACGTGAGTATGTTTGATGCTCACCAGAATAACAGGAATATGATATCGCTGCAGGATTAAGTTCCCTCCGAACATCTAATAAATTAAGATCTTTCATAAATTCCTTTATCACCTTCCTGGCTTTAGTATGTGTTTTATCAATCCCTGCTGAACGGTCTTTAGTGGGATCTAACACACAATTCATATCCCCTGCAATAAGATAGTATCCAGGCAAATTAGCAATTAACAAAAACAAATCATTAAAGAATGTAGGATTGTCATCATTTGGACCATAAATGTTAATTAAATTAATCTTTTTTGAGAAAAAGGTACATTATAAGACAATATATCTACCTAGTGCATCTTTAGTTACTTTCTGAACCTGTATTAGTATTGACTTATGAATTAAAGTCATTACTCCTCTCGCATTAGAAGTGTGACAAGCAGCAAAAACTTGCCCTTGCCATCTCCTACCAGTCCTAATTGTCTCAGTTTTTACCATGTGGGTTTCCTGAAGAAAAACTACACTTGTGCTTGTTACAAATTTCACATGCCCTGTCTTCCCCATGATCTTTCACATTTCCTATTAAGATGAATTTTGCCTTTTACAAACTCAACAACCTTAAATACTAAAAAGCAAAAAATAAAACTATAAACAGCCATGAAGAACACACTTATAATTAAAGAACATTTAACAACAACCCCGATTTCCCCAGTAGCGTGCATACTACCGTGCTTGACCACCCCCCCACACACACTCTGTATATGGCGCTGATTGGTCCACACACCCATGAGGAACTATCAGGTACTTCTGTCTCTATTTATCATCACGTCCCTATTTCTAACATTGCTCTCACCTATTATATTTAACTATAAACACACGTTTTCACATTTCCAGAGATCAATAATAACTGACTGTACTTAATTATTATTTTGCACGTTGGTCTCGAGTCACTATCGAGTCTCCACAACAAAAAGAGGATAACGTTTATGGTGCATGATCTGAGTGATTTTAAACCTACAGTCAGGATTTTAATAGTCCAACTGGATTGAGCCCACCTTTATTCTATGTCTAATTCTTCAATGAAACTTTCGACTGCCGCCAGTGTGTCAAACACCCTTGACTTCTCCTGGTGAGTAAGAAGCAGACGAGCGGGATATATGATCCTGTGTTTATTGATTCCTCTCTTTCGTAGTTTCTGTCTCACTCCATCATAAGCTCTTTGTTTCTTGTGAACTTCAGCCGAGACATCTGGATAAAAGCGAAGAGTGTGTTCCTTGTATGAAATCACCCCCTTGGGCCTGGCCACTCTAATCACCTGTTGTTTTTGTTTGACGTTTAGGAACTAAGAACGTGTTCTTGGTGGTGTATTGGCATCCTTATTTCGTTGTGGGCCCACTCTGTGTGCGCGCTCTATAATTAACGATGTACTCGAGTCCATTTCCAATATTTTTGGAATCCAGGCTTCTAAAAACGCACATGTATCGCTCCCTTCTTCTCAAGTTGTTCCGTCTGTATCTGTTTTCCATGTCCTCAACCTTTTCTGTCAGTATTTTAACTTGTGACTGTGCACGAGTACGGAGTTGAACGATTATATCTTCTGCTCCAGAAATGCGTTCCTCAGCCTCCTTCACTTCCTTTACCTCTTTAACCGCTGATATAACACCATCAATTTTACTCGTAACTTGTTTGTCCAGTTCTTTAATGGCTTGTAACACCTCTGCATTGCTGGGATTCAACTCCATGTCTTCCTCTATCTCTTTTAGTTCGTCTGTGTAGTCAGATTCCTGCGACATCTCTTCGCCTCGTTTTTTTGCTTTTTCTTGAGTTCTCTTCTTCTTTTTCGGTGCCATTTCGGTTGTTAGACTTGTGTGCATTAAATACCAAAGGATAGAACAAAGTTTTAAGTGAGCTTGAAGGATTTATATTCAAATTTATGTGAGAGTCGTTAACTCGCGTCTTCTCAGCACCACTCCATAACCAGAAGACCCCCCCACACTCCAGAATGGAACACTCCTGTCAATTCCCAGAGACAAGAAGACTGAAATTCTTGAGAAACTTGCAGAGACTATATACTCATACAAAGCCTATCCTGGGAATGAAGAGATCGACAGTGTAGCGGCTGCCTTAATTGAAAAACACCCCTGTCTCAAAGAGTCAAGCTCCACATCTGGATGGTATGGGTGGAAAATTAGTTTGAAGTTTAAGATTGTTCTGTCGAGTGAAATGAAAATGTTTTAACATCCTGCATGATGTTTTAATTTAATACTGTTGAAGACCGAGACTCTGGCATCTTTGTTAAATTTGTAAATGTGTTTTTGTCTTTATAGATCAGCAAAGAATTCACCAGGCTTGTGTCAAAGGACCTGAGCAAGTCCTTTTTTGAAGGCCTAGATGGTCATCTCTCAAAGCTGATACCGTTATTCAGGTCAAAGCGTTATGAGGACATTCCAGAAATGACTTCAATACTGGAGAGCCTTGATAAGGATGTGAGTCAATTTATTATAAAGCAGTCTTTCTCTCTCCAAAATGATAATTCTGTGATCATTTACTCACTTTCCTGTTTGTCCAAATATCTATGACCTTTTTCCTTTTATGGATCATAAAACTAGTGATAGTGAAATCTTTTCATACAGTGACTTCAGAGTAAGTGTCTAAAACTTAACCTATATGATGTGTCATAGTCCAAGTTTTCTGAAATCATACAATCTCTTTGTATGATGAAAACATAACATTTTTAGTCTTTGTTCACAATAATGTTTGATTGTATTAGCTACTAGATAAATATCAAACATCATTGGTTCTTGCAAGTCTTTTGATCAAATGTCATGACACAATACCTAATGAGGTTTGATGTTGTTGTATTATGTCGTAGTGACATCAAAACCAGTGGTGGACCGTGCATTTCACACCTAGGCCTTCACTGGTGTCCTTCCTGAACTAATCCCCCTCTATACCATCATTATGACGCCACCATGGGCGTGGCTAGGCCATTTCTACTCAGCCCCCCTAAAATTCTGTGATTCTCCATAAACTCTACACAAACTGGTGATCTCCTCAGTCCCCTTTAAATTTCATATGAAAACACCTAAGAAATTAGTCTACAGTATTTCACACCTCACAAGGAATAGTCCGTTTTATTACGGTTACTTTTCTCTATAAAAGACATTCTTGATGCCGTATGCAGCAAACTGCAATCTCCAGAGGACGCAGCATCCGAAATGAGACACAGTGAATATAGAAACACTGTATATGGGCGGGTCACTGTCTCTGACTACTCCAGTTATCCAATCAAAGGACGGGAAATTGCTGACGTAATCGTATGCCTACAAGATGGCCCCAGTGACGCCAACTCAAAATCTGATTGGTTAATGGAACAGTTTCATTGCCACTTATTTTAAGCTCCGGGCGCCTGCACTATTGATTCTGAAGGCCTTAGAGCCGGGCAACACATGATGTCAGCCACTAGCTGAAATATGATTGGATAAATACTCTTCTCATAAATATACACTACTGGAAGCAGCGCAACCGAGAGAAAAGCTATGAAATGTAGAGAATAGACTATTGGGAATAATTTAATACACATTCATGGAAAAATATATTAAATATATTAAAATGCAAGTCAGTGATTCAGATCACTGCTGTTTAGGCCAGCAGAGAAGGCCTTGCTGGACCTGACGGTCCGCCACTGATCAAAACTGATGTTCATGACACAAAGTTATCTTCAAAAAACTTTAAAAAAAGGTCAACATGAGTAATCCACTACTTTTACTGCATTTTTTATAGCGTTGACTTGTCCTTTATAGAGCTTACCAGCCTAGCCACTGTTCATTTTTATTGTATGGAATGAAGATATGAATATTTTTGCATGTGTTTAGACTGTTGCTGAGTAAATAACAATTATCAGCTTTTGGTAACCTATCCTTTTAAATGCTTTAAAGTGTTGTTACAACCCCTATGAATTTAAGGCAGGGGTGCCCAATCCTGCTCCTAGGGAGCCAAAGTCCTGCAGAGTTTAGCTTCAACCCCAGTTAAACACACCTATACCAGCTAATCAAGGTGTTCAGGATCACTACAAACTTCCAAGCAGGTGTCTGGAACCAGGTTGTAGTTAAAGTCTGTAATACATTATTGTCCCCCCAGGAGCAGGATTAGACACCCCTGATTTAAGTGGCATGAGTGTGTTACATCCACTATTAAATCTTATATTGGTGCTCAACAAAAAGGTAACAAACTAATGTTGTTGCACCGCATCACTGTTGATTTATTTACAATGAATGTATACAAGTGTAAATGTGCAAATTTTATTTTTTTTATTTTTTCTAAAAAAGCATAAAAGACAGAAGGAGGGGGAGAAAGGATAAAGAAAAACAAAGGATTGAACAGACATAGCTGGTACTTTAACCATTCTATATTTTACAGACAACAAACTAAAGGATGAGGACAGCAGCACTGCTGGACCTGCTGCGGTACATGCGAGAGAATCCTTCAAAACTCATGAAGATATGCGAGGTAAGCTGAAACCTTTAAGGCAAAACAAGGGAAAATTGAACATTAGATCTCTTCATTTGCAGGGGACTGGGGACTGTATTTGTGTACTTGCTTTTGAGTAATAGTACCTTGTTTTGTTTACATTCTATAAAGCCCAGTGACTGTGAAGAGAATGTGATCAAGGGTGTGGTGACTGGAATCCTTGTGGTTGTGGAAAATGTGATGGAACCTCTCCCAGCGTTCTACAATGATGTTGCCTTGGTGATTGAGGTAGAAGTGCTAATGGGTCACATGAGTGATATACCTAATGCCTTTCTGAACCTGATGGGCCTGGTGTATGCATTAAACCTTGACTACCCAAAGGAACTAAAATTTACTTTTGAAGTGATACAGCGCCTGTTTATTGGAGTTGGATCAGACTCGTGCACCGCAAAAGTTCACTCTTTAAAGACCAAGTTGCTGTGATAAGACTTAAGATAAGTTGCTGTGATAAATCTTTTTTCCTTCTTGCTACTATTTAATCGTTGTACTGGTTTAAAGTCTAAGAGCATTGTTGTTTTGGATCTCGTTGTTTTAAGTGGAACATTGGTATTTTTGAATTTCTTCTTGTTACCTTGTACTGCTTCTTCTTTCCTTGTCATGTTTCCACGATCGGGAATTGAAGACTGTTTTTGAACAGATTAAAGTAAAGTTTTTTAACAAAGTTTACTGTGAATTCTTCATTAGGGCCCGAGCACCAGTGGTGTCTGTGGTGTTGAATGCAATGCATCTGTTTAAAAAATAAATGCTGAGTTTCAATTTTGCAGTTGTGTTGATTTCATAAAAAATCTGGTCCCAGATAGATATCCACAACTTCTGGTAAAAGCAATGAAGTCCAGTAAACTGAAATGATTATGTTGAGGAAAAATGACTATTTTATGTCAATTAGTCTTGGTTTTGAAACCAAGACTTGACATGAAAAATTAAGTTCAACCAATATGTTTTACAAATGACTTAACTAAAATATATATACATACTGGCCCAGTTATCCAACCCTTACTGGTTCTATCTGCAGTTTCTATCAGTTTATTTTAGTTTAGTTCGATTTGATTTTAATCTACTCCCCTGCTTCAAGTCTTTAACCCTTTAGGTCCCTATTCATATTTTCACCCTTCTATTACATTTATTCTGGCCTACCATTGGTGCGTTCACCTATTTTTTCCCATGTTTTTGTTATTACCAGCCACTAGGATGGTTCTTTCCCATTTGGATTTGACCTGGCCCAGGGGCGTCGCTAGGCCTATTCATTCAGGGCTCGAGCCCCGGATGTTTTTAATCTAGCCCCGAATGTTTTATCCCGGATTTTCCACAGGAGTGTAGAGGAATTAAGTAAATGTTGATCGTTTTAGTTGAGCACTGTTGCCGTTTACTGTACACGATTTTGACTGACATCTCTCTCCGCACACACACACACACACACACACACACACACACACACACACACACACATGCTCTCGCCAAAATACCGCGAGAGTGTGTGCTGGAATATGCTCTAGAACCGCTCTCGCGATACTTTAATGTCCTACTTCTATCGGTCTGTACAGCTCCATTTTCACACCATGTGACTAAAACACCTTACAGCCCTTGAGCGGGACAGCAATAAAAATGTCAGAAAACACAACAATCTTATTATTCAGATAAAAGTCTAACTTCTAATATTTAATTTTACACAGTTGATAAAAGTCGGCTAACAAATGTATGTTGTGTCAAAAAGGAGGCCCACTGTCCCTGATTCTGAAAACCCCTGACATATAGGACCCTTTAGAATATTATTCCATTCCCAAGACATACAAAAGCCTTAAATTAAATAAGCCTAAAGATAGATCTAAATAAAATATAAAGTGTTAAAGCACTAAGACATTACAGTCTGAACATCATGACTTTCTATTATTCAACTAATGCAGTATTTAAGTTAAAATACAGACATGACTTAGGGGAACAATGGACCAGAACAGACTCCATCATTCAGCTGTTCTGTCTATTGATAAAGGAATTCTCAGCTCTATAAATACTCGTATGGTAACTGACCGTTTTACTCATGTCCAGTCTCGGAGATACTCTCTGATGATTCCACCCTCAAAGAAACAGTATAGAAAAGTCACCAAGAGCATGAAGTAGACAAGATACAAGCAGCAGGAGAGATGAGAAAATGAGCGAGCAATAAGAGAAGGCTGTAAAAAATTAAAAATAAACAAATCTCACCTTTCCCTGGACCAATATCGGCAAATCTGTCACATAATGAGACTCCTGGCCACTGAACTGGAGCTTTTGGATAACCTGCCTGTCCTATTGGGGTCTCTATTCAACCTGAACCGACTCTTAATGGTTTCCCTGAAGCCACTGAAGCCACTGACCCCCCAAGGCCCTCAGATCAAGCTCCAAATCCTCCAACTTCATGCTCCTCTGGCTTCCCAAAACTCTCCAACCCCAAATAACCCCCCTTCTTCTCCAGCTAATGATGATGATTAAGACAGATAATTGCTCATCTCTATTTTTGTGGTTTTATTATTTTTTTTGTAATGAACCTACTGGGTTCCTTACATGACTATGTTTCTTAATAAAATACTCAAAAATGTACCTGAATCTATGTCTACTTTTTTATGTGCTAATTTCATCTACTGTTCGTTATAAAGTTTAGCTGTCAATTAATGATTATATGAAATGATTAACACTGACAGGATTATAGGCACAGATTAGATAAAATAATTAGATAAGTAAAATTAATATTTATGTAAAGTGAAAATGGGTAACAAAGTTGAATCAACTTCAGATACTATAATAAAGTAATATTTGATTTGATTTAACTTAACTGAGTAAGTTTAAGGATTAAACAATAACTTCTGAATCTAATTTTAACTGTTAACTTCTCTTTGATTTTTTTGTCTTTGTTTTTTATATATTACATTTTTTGTATTTTTATTTTTTTCTTATTTTAATGATTAAAAATGAATTAGATTTGCTTTAAAGATTAAAGTAAAGGAATCAGATTTATAAGTTGGTTAAAATATTTTAAACTTGCCTTAATGATTAAAGTTGAAAGAGATTAGATATAGAAAATAATAACAGTATGAAAAGTATCCAGAAAGGAACCTTTCCTTATGCAGTGTGCTTGTGTTTGCTTTGCAGCCTTTCTCCTTCAGTAGGACCGAGTCAGGGTCATCTATGTCATCTCTCTCCTGTCAGCCAATCAGCAGTCTGCGCTAGTAGTCTGATGCCTTCTCCAGTGAGCTCCACAAGGGGTTTGATACCACTGCACCCCAGCAAGATGCTGCTCGAACCTTGTGTAAGATTTCTCAGGGTGGGCATCCGGTCACCAAATGTGCTGTGGAATTCTGTATGGTGGCTACTGATTCAGGGTGAAACTCAACTGCCCTTTATTGTGAATATGGAAGTAAAGTAGCGACAAACGTATTTGAAGCGAAAAAAGGTGCTGAATAGAAGAAACTGAAAAAAATCCACCGTATTAACAGTACTTGCATATTAAGGTTCTGCAGTTCAACATGGCTGCATAATTAAGCTGTGAATTTTTCAATCGGAGACACAAAATTGCATTGTTTAAATTTTCAATATTAAATATTCCGATTTTTAAAATATAACCTTTAATAATTGACAGGACATTTCAGTGTGTATTATTTCACTTCCACAGATTCAGTGATTCAAATTCACCAAGAAATTCAACGTTGCACATCCGGGTATCGCAGGAAGAGATATCTGGACACCTGCTGCTTGTCCGCTTCACCAGCAGGTGGTGCAAGTGAGTTTGATGAGGTAATAGTACCAGGTAGACCGAGGCTATCACATCACACTCAGGGATTTGACAAAATGGACCAAAGTGTAAGTAAACATTATGATTATATGGGCCTGTATGTTTTTTTATATGTTGTCATGTTATTTTTGTTTCATTTATTTGACTAGTAATTTGTCCATGAAAATGTGTGTTGCATTGTTGCAATTAACAATGGCTTGAGATACTCAGTATAATCAGTAGATATTGCAGTGTGTCACAGTGTAATGCGTGCAGCAGCATGAATGTTGTGTACATACGCAGTGTCCAGATGTGCAGTGTACAGATGTGCAGTGTACAGATGTGCAGTGTCAACAGGAGCCAGTTATTTCAGCATGTGACTTTGGTTTTCTTTGGTACAGGCACAATGGTGGATGTTTTAAAGCATGAAGGAACCACAGATAGTGAAAGCTCGAGGGATGAGGGATCCTGTCTGAGGGGTCGGGTTACATCTGCTACAGAGACAGAGAGTGAACTAACCTCTGTAGCTTCAGCAGCAGGAGCTCCCTCCGTTAGATGAGTGTTGTTTTCTTCAGAGCGAGTGTAGAATCTATGTTAGCTCGTCTGGTAGAGGGACAGTGATGTTTGTAGTGGAGTGTTTTTTCTGAGATGGTGTTGATTCCCTAGTCTGTGGGAGAGGATTAAAAAATAATAATAATAAGGAAGGGAGTACGTTGTTTTGATCCACACTCCATGCCATCTGGTGGTGGAAATACATCATTCTGCTGTTTTTCATCCACCAATAAATCTCAAGAAGAAGAAGAAGAAGAAGAAGAATGCTCCGAAGTTGTTGTGTGTGGAATGAGAATGTGTTTGTGTCTGTTCGTGTGTGTGTGTGTGTGTGTGTGTATCCTGGACATGGAAATTGTTTTAAACTTAAAAGATTCCGTCCGCTTGGAAATAACGTGACTGCTCAAAAATGTCCTTTAAAACTCCTGAGAGATTGAAGCTGTGGTCACTCGCTCTGCTCCTGGACATCAACACACCCAGATATTCTCCTTCTAGCTTTTTGTTAGTAAAGTGTGTTTGACTTATCTGCACTTCCTTGCTCTTTGCACATTTGCTTTGTAAACACTGGGCCTGTAGCTCCACCTACGTCACGTGTGACCTTCCCACGTGATTACGCAGTACGTAGCGTCATGGACACTCATCCCAGAGCTAGTGCTAGATGAGCTTTTTGGTTAAAAAATATACAATTTTTTATTTTTCTAAGAAAATGAGTGATGGTTTGTGTAGATAAGAGCCTCCTTCCTGGGCTGGGTTCGAGGTTTAGAGCTCTCTGAAGCTGCATTTAAACTGCACTGTGGAAGGTCAGACTCACGGTCACCACTGAAGTCCACTATATGGAGAAAAATCCTGAAATGTTTCCCTCAAAAAAAAACATCATTTCTTTACAACTGAAGAAAGAAAGACATGAACATCTCGGATGAGAAAGGGGTGAGTCAATTATTTGTAATTTTTTTGTTCTGATAGTGAACTTCTCCTTTAACCACAATAAAGAGGATTAAACTCATCACCCTCTGTATCATGCTCTGGGTTATGATGGAGAGTCTTTCTGATTAAAGGTGATGAGTAAATGATGTTCCTTTAGCTTTATTTTTAGTAAACTGCAGTACATTGTCCTCATATCCAGGGGCGTGTCTATGTGGTGGTTTAATATGTTTGTCAGATTTTCTCAGATCAGTGTGTTTACTCAGTCAGCCTCTGTTCACACTGGTCATGGTTAATTTCAGTCAAATTTAGTTTAATAAAAGACAAAGTATAAGAAGTATGTACAGTATTGCACAGATATAAGGAGGATGGAAATATAAATAGGGTACTTATATATAATATTACACAGATATAAGGTGATTATGTATCATTACTGCTAAGATAAAATACTGAAAATGTTACTGTTAAAGTCATCTGGTAAAGCATGCAATAAATCTACCATGACTTTGAGAACAACGTGGGTTTATTATCAGTAATGAAGGTAATCATTAAAAAAACACAGAC
>NC_080731.1:20321365-20323865 GCF_019097595.1 Hemibagrus wyckioides
AATAAGAGATTTATTGTGTGTTTATTGTTGTAGTGGATCAGACAGAGAAAGATGTCTCGTTTTAGTGCAGTGATGAAGACTCTGGTTTTCTTCACATGTTCTCTTCATCTTTCATCAGCAGGTGAGTTCTGTAATGTTTACTGTCTTTACTACATTTATTTACTCTCTAATATTAAAGTTTAACACTAAAGCTGTGATAAGAGTCAAATCTGATAAAGTTACACAGAAATAATACAGGAAATAAAGAAATAAATCACTCTGTACAACAGAAATACACACTTTATTATTATTATTATTATTATTATTATTATTATTATTATTATTATTGTCTTGTGGTATGACGGTGAGAGTAATTTCTGCGCGTGTGACGTCACTCCTCATTTAAATATTCATCTCCACAATCCTAACAACACCATCTGCTGATTTTAATCTCCTGACTTTTACTGTTCTTGCTGTCATTTCTGTCTCATTTCATCATGGAAGTGTTTAGTTCAGTTTAGTTTATTTCTTTCTCTCACTCTTTTTTCTTCACTTCTCCCTCACTGCTACTGTAATCAGACATTTCAGATGGTTGGAGGTTCGGGGGCAGCAGTGACAACATTCAGGGTTTAGTCCTTACAGTAGGATGATGGAGGGCAAACTGGAGAGAAAATCCAAATAAGAGAATAAATACAGATGAAGTGGGATTTATTACAAACTGGAGAGAAAATCCAAATAAGAGAATAAATACAGATGAAGTGGGATTTATTACAAACTGGAGAGAAAATCCAAATAAGAGAATAAATACAGATGAAGTGGGATTTATTACAAACTGGAGAGAAAATCCAAATAAGAGAATAAATACAGATGAAGTGGGATTTATTAAAGTTTTATCTCTTTATTCACATTTAATCTGCTGATGTTCCACAGAAGAAATGTTCTGAATCTGTACTTTACTGATTTATTTCATTTATTAAAATAACTTTTACTGAAATAAATAAATGATAGAGATTATGAGTTTTTCAAATTATCATGTTGGATAAAAAGTTGAAAACTGCAGTGTGTGTGTGTGTGTTGAGTTAGTGTTCATGTGTGTGTGTGTGTGTTGAGTTAGTGATGTAGTGTTAATGTGTGTGTGTGTGTTGAGTTAGTGATGTAGTGTTAATGTGTGTGTGTGTGTGTGTTGAGTTAGTGATGTAGTGTTAATGTGTGTGTGTGTGTTGAGTTAGTGTTAATGTGTGTGTGTGTGTGTGTTGAGTTAGTGTTAATGTGTGTGTGTGTGTGTTGAGTTAGTGTTAATGTGTGTGTGTGTTAGTGTGTGTGTGTGTGTTGAGTTAGTGTTAATGTGTGTGTGTGTGTGTGTGTTGAGTTAGTGTTAATGTGTGTGTGTGTGTGTTGAGTTAGTGTTAATGTGTGTGTGTGTGTGTTGAGTTAGTGTTAATGTGTGTGTGTGTGTGTTGAGTTAGTGTTAATGTGTGTGTGTTGAGTTAGTGTTAATGTGTGTGTGTGTGTTGAGTTAGTGATGTAGTGTTAATGTGTGTGTGTGTGTGTTGAGTTAGTGTTAATGTGTGTGTGTGTGTGTTGAGTTAGTGTTAATGTGTGTGTGTGTGTGTGTTGAGTTAGTGTTAATGTGTGTGTGTGAGTGTGTGTGTTGAGTTAGTGTTAATGTGTGTGTGTGTTGAGTTAGTGTTAATGTGTGTGTGAGTGTGTGTGTGTGTTGAGTTAGTGTTAATGTGTGTGTGTGTGTGTTGAGTTAGTGTTAATGTGTGTGTGAGTGTGTGTGTGTGTTGAGTTAGTGTTAATGTGTGTGTGTGTGTGTTGAGTTAGTGTTAATGTGTGTGTGTGTGTTGAGTTAGTGTTAATGTGTGTGTGTGTGTTGAGTTAGTGTTAATGTGTGTGTGTGTGTTGAGTTAGTGTTAGTGTGTGTGTGTGTGTGTTGAGTTAGTGTTAATGTGTGTGTGTGTGTGTTGAGTTAGTGATGTAGTGTTAATGTGTGTGTGTGTGTGTGTGTTGAGTTAGTGTTAATGTGTGTGTGTGTGTGTTGAGTTAGTGTTAATGTGTGTGTGTGTGTGTTGAGTTAGTGATGTAGTGTTAATGTGTGTGTGTGTGTGTTGAGTTAGTGTTAATGTGTGTGTGTGTGTGTTGAGTTAGTGATGTAGTGTTAATGTGTGTGTGTGTGTGTGTTGAGTTAGTGTTAATGTGTGTGTGTGTGTGTTGAGTTAGTGTTAATGTGTGTGTGTGTGTGTGTTGAGTTAGTGTTAATGTGTGTGTGTGTGTTGAGTTAGTGATGTAGTGTTAATGTGTGTGTGTGTGTGTTGAGTTAGTGTTAGTGTGTGTGTGTGTGTGTTGAGTTAGTGTTAATGTGTGTGTGTGTGTGTTGAGTTAGTGTTAATGTCTGTGTGTGTGTGTTGAGTTAGTGTTAATGTGTGTGTGTGTGTGTGTTGAGTTAGTGTTAGTGTGTGTGTGTGTTGAGTTAGTGTTAGTGTGTGTGTGTGTTGAGTTAGTGTTAGTGTGTGTGTGT
>NC_080731.1:20338865-20341365 GCF_019097595.1 Hemibagrus wyckioides
GAGGAGTTTCTACATGAAGAACAGAAGAGACTTTTCATATTTCTGTCTCTGTGTGTCTCTGCAGATCCTCCTACAGCATCAGTGATCCAGAAACACTCGCCTTCTCCAGAGGTGGTGTGTCACGCTACAGGTTTCTTCCCCAAAGAGGTGATGATCTCCTGGAGGAAGTGCGGAGAGGGCGTGAACGAGGGCGTGGAGCTCAGAGAGCGTTACCCAACCAGGATGGAAGCTTCCAGAAGAGAAGCATTCTGAAAGTCCCCACTGAGGAGCTACAGAAACACACCTACACCTGCATTGATTCAGCACAGCAGCTTGAAGGAGGAGTTAGTGCTAGAAGTACCAAAGGTCTGATCAACTCCACATACAGTATAAACAATAAATCTGATTTCCTGATGCAGCAGATAATAAAGACTCTGTGCTGATTTAACAGGTGGAGGACTGATGCCTATCATCGTTGGTGTTCTCGTGGCTCTCGTTGTTCTCGTTGCCGTTGTTGCTGGAATTATGGTCTGGAAGAAGAAGAACTCTGGTGAGAGGAGGAAGGAGGCAGATGTGAAGTTTTCAGAGAACAGATTTACACTTTCTAATTCTTGAAGGAGATTTGATGAATATTTTGCTTGTTTTTAATCTGAACTGATAAACTGATAAATAACTGTCTGTCCATCATCTGTGTTTCAGGCTTCAAACGTGCTCCATCTTCTGAAGGAGATTCTTCCTCTGACAAGTCTTAAAGTGTGACTGTGTGTCTTCCTGCTGAACTGAGAGAGTAAGACATGATGATGTTTACAGTGTCATATGGAATAAAAATCTGTGTGTGGACTGAAAATCCAGCAGAAAAACCTGAGCTCACATTAAATCTCAGCTCAGAGCTGATCCTGTTTCTTTCTCTGTTTTTCTAGGAGAGACCAGGAGATGGAGATGAGGACCACACACACACACACACACACACACACATTATTCAGAGGGTATCTTGGTGTATGATGTTCTTCCTGTGTTGGATGGAGGAGCTTTTTCTTGTAAATCTCTTGTTCTTGGTGTAAAATGGGATTATTAGGATTGTTGGGGTTTTATTTTTTTACTCTGTAGGTTTCTCAGCTGATTTCCTTTTAATCTTTAATTTAATTGAGATTTTCACAATCTGGATTTCTAGAATGTTTTGAATTTGAAGTTTTAAAGATGTAAAATACAGAAACATTAGCTAAATGAATTTATTCACTCAGGCTGTTCTGTAAGATTGTGTATTTTATTAGCTTCTGTATGATCAGACATTTTAACACACACACACACACCTCACACACACACACACACACACACATCACACACACACCTCACACACACACACACATACACACACATTCACACACACACCTCACACACACACACACATACACACACATTCACACACACACCTCACACACACACACACACACACTCTCACACACACACACACACACACATCACACACACACACATACACGTTATAATCAGTAATCAGTCTTCATCTGTTCTTTCTCTTTAAAATGGGTTTAGTCTTTAATTCACACACTTTTACTGCTTTGTGTCTCTTTTCTGTTTAAATTTGTTCAGCTTGAGAATATTAACATGCTGAAGACAAGAGCTAACAAATTATCATAATGCTATAAGAAATAAACTACACAAAATCCCCTGCTTGTGTGTGTGTTTACTGTAATGAAGAAAATAGAATGAGAGAAGAATGTAAAAATAAAAGAATAACAGTTTTAGAAGAGAAATGAGATGGAGTTGACCTGCTGTCTGAGTGGGCGGGGCTTACTCTCTCTCTGACCAATGGTGAGGGTCAGTGAGCTGGTGTATGTGGAAGAGGGTAGAAGATTTTTCCTTTCAGAGTGTTTTCCTGCCCTGTGATGCAGCATGAGCAGCATGTTGGTGATCTTCATCCTCCACAGCTGGTATCTCTCTATGATGAGGAGCTGGATGCTGGGAGAGACTCGTCTATTTAAATATACAGCAAAGAGGAACAATGGAGATTCATTCATCTTTAAAACTAAAGTCTACCTGCATGCTTCATGCTCACAGAGCAGCAGTGCTCACAGTTTTTAGGCTTGTATTTGTTGAAATGTGATTTATTCCCTCACTCATCATACTCTACACACATTTATGTGACATTACACTTGTAGTCATACTCCTGAGTACTAACTTCAACTGAAAACACCACTTCTGTTTTAGAAAAATATATTTTATTACTGTACTGTAGACTTTTAATATTATATTACACTTAATATAAATCAAACATCCCACTGAGTAACTGCTGCAACCTTCAATAAGTTAAAATCTCTATATTTCTATAATAATATGATTTATTACTGATTATTATGATTAATTCATGATTATTATGATTAATTACTGTTCTTTTAATAGTTTTATGTAATATTACAGGTCTTTAAGTCACACATGGCAATGACATAGGCTACTTAGGGGGTGTGGTTTATCACCTATCAGGTGTAAAGCTAGCTGTCTCTCA